>NC_087211.1:64392505-64407585 GCF_015104395.2 Macrobrachium nipponense
CTCTCTTTTGCTCGAAGATGAGGGTTTCCTTCAGTTTCCCCTTTACTTCCGTTCGGGTTTTCTTTCGCTAATTGCCAAGCGCTTCCGTTCTCCTCCACTAGATGCCAAACATCTCTTAAATTGTTTTTATAATAATCAAGATTAGTTATGCAATCATCTCTACCCTTACTTCTAGGCAAAGTTCCGAACATATTTATAAATACATTATAAAAAGATTCGCCTACTGAAGGAACTCTGGTAATTACTTGATTCGGTTTCCCGGCAATTTGATATTCAAGACAGCTTAAAACATATCTCTTAAAACATACTTCATTTTTCATCTTAGGCCTAAAGTACGTCCTACTAATAGACCTGAAAGTTTTATTTCCTCCCAAATGTCCTTGCTCATCATGCGCAAATTTCAAAACTAGTTCACGAAGCTTCCTAGGAACCACTAATTGTTCTGTGACTTCCTCTTTACTACCTGACTCAGGACGAACATAACGACACAAAACTTCGTCCTTTACACAAAAAGTTTCCTTACACACATCGAGATCATCATCCAGCTCACATTCAAAAATTCGGGTTAGTGTCTCATCCTCTTTCTGCAACCTGACTAGCTCATCCTTATCCAAAATGTTAGAGCCTAATTCATCACCGTAACTAGTACTAGATACTGGTACATTTACTACGTTACTCTCGACAGCTCGATAGAGTCCGGTCTCTCATGCTAAGATCAACCTCGCTACCTCTATCACACTTGTTCGAATCCACGAACTCACGTTCGAATCCACGAACTCACACTCGTTCGAATCCACGAACTTACACTCGTTCGAATCCACGAACTTACTCACGTTCGAATCCACGAACTCACTCACGTTCGAACCCACGAACTTACACCCATTCGAATCCACGAACAAATTATGACCGTAGTCTGCGTCTGTATCTAAACCCGACCTAGTTACTACCATTTCAGGCACTGGAATATTCCTCACAGCAGGATTCACATTCTTGGATAAAGCTAAGTCATTACCGACAATAATGTCAACGCCTTCAACGGGCAAACTGTCCACAACTGCAAGTTTCACTTCTTCTGACATTACCTGACTTTCTAAATTCAACTTCAATAAAGGACAAAGAACACACGTGTTAGGAAATCCACCTAACATAACTTTCTCTTCCATACTGATTTCTGCCCTGTTCAGCACACACTCACTCCTTATCAGTGATACAGCGGCCCCTGTGTCTCGAAGCAAGACTACTTCTCTCAAATCTACTCCTCCAAGAGAGGAAACTACGCCTTCCGACAGAAATTCGCCAAAAACTTTCCTAGTTTCTCTCATCACATCATCCCTACTTGACGAAAGGTTAACTCGCTAAATGCCCTTTCCCATTACATCGGAAAAAAGTTAATTCTGAGCTACTATATGCCATTCTACTCTTACAAACCTTAGACGTATGACCAGGTTTTCCGCATGTATAACAGGAATATTCACTTTTACTCGCATTGCTATTACTAGGACTGAAACCTTTACTGCTTTGTACTCTACCAGACGAAGGATCATTTCGTTTCTTACTAACACTCAAATTATGAGTTAGACTATATTCGTCAGCTAGCCTAGTTGCTCTGCAAAAGATACTTCTCGCCTATCCTCTATATAAGTTTTAATCTCAGGGGATACGTTTTATCTTTGAAGTTTTCTAACAACACTAAGTTCTTCAAACTATCAAAATCCTCAACCTTAGCAGAAGTTAACCAATCAAAAAACAGTCTATCTAACTTCTTACCGTATTCTACATACGTAATATTTTCATCCTTTCTCAAATTTCTAAATTTCTTACGGTACGCCTCCGGTACTAACCTATACGCGCTAAGAACAGTTTCTTTCACGATATCGTAATTATCACATTCCTCCTTAGACATGCAACTATACACAGTAAGTGCCCTACCACTCAAAACTGACTGCAAATATAAAGTCCACATTTCCTTATGAGAACCTACTCGTTCCATTAACTTCTCAAAACACATGAAATATGTCGTAACATCCTCCTCATCAAACTTTGATACTAATTTTAGCACTGCACTCATACCTAACGTATCAGCTTCGTTTTCGATCTCGCCTGACCGACTGTTACAAGTACTTTCCCTTAACCGAGCAATTTCCAACTCATGCATACGCTCTTTCTCTCTCTCTTCCTGTTCATGCATACGTACTTTTTCTCTTTCTTCCTGCTGCATTACCAACATTTCTCTCTCTTGCTGCATTTTCAATATTTCTCTCTCTTGTTGCATTTTCATTGCTTCTCTCTCTTGTTGCATCTTCATTGCTTCTCTCTCTTTCTCTTGCTGCATTATCATTGCTTCTCTCTCTTTCTCTTGCTGCATTTTCATTACTTCTCTCTCTTGTTGCATTTTCATTGCTTCTCTCTCAGCCGCTCTTTCATCTCTCTCATACTTTTCTCTTTCTTTCTTCTCAACATACTCACAGAGATCATTCCCCTCTAGACCTAGTAGCTTACCCGACTCAATAAACTCTTTCACCATCTCACTCATTCTGATTCTTTCTATATTTCCCTGTTTCAAACTGTTAAAGTGTTGATATCCTGGCAAGGTCGCCACAAATGTTACGGACTCTGAGATCTCAGAGACAATGTTACGGCCTCTGAGGGAGGTCTGCTTCAGGTTCGATATGAAATAAAAAAAAATATTTTTCAACACCAACAGTTGAAACTGGGGATACGAATATAGAAAGAAACACTAACACAACAAAGGTTTATTTACAAGCTTACTAACAAAGGTAAATGCAGAATGGTATCTCCTATTTACATAGAACTGGGGGAAACAGTGAGGTAATAAGAATACTTGCTAAACAGTTTGGCACTTCGAAGAGGTGGCTTTATACAAGTAGATCGGCGATTGCGGACATCCTCTTGACTCCGTATTGCAGAAACTATTCTTCTTGTAAGGCAGGAATTCCCCAACACCTGTAACAGGACCTTTTCTTCTCTGAAGTCTGCTCGACGTCGAGAAAACACGGCTGTCCACTCCTGAAGACGACTAGACCAATATCCAACCAACTCTCGAACAATTCTTCTTTTGATTGATACTTCGTCGGTTCCTTTTTCTCGTATCTCACGGAAGACTGCTGCTGCTGATCTCTCACTGATAATCTGATATGTGGCTCTTACTAACTGGTGATCTCTCTCTTTTACGATCTCTCTCTCTTCTACGATCACTGCTCTCCAAAGTTTGTTCGTCATATTTATACGGCGCTCTGGGGGCGGAGCCTATGGCGAACGTCACAGACTCCCGAGGTTTCTAGACATTCTTAGATGAATCTAGACGAGGTATTGCATCAGAAATCGCGGCGTTTCTCCCGTAATATTGGCGCGTTTTTGCGCTCCACAAAACGCCCGACGATTCCAGAATAACCACGAAGATAGGCGCCTCCAACACGGGCGCGAAAGCCTCCCTGCTGCCGAACTTCTCGAAAATGCGTTCTCCTTTCCTTTATCTTTCTTTGCTATGAAGCAATTACCATCACATAGTAGTAGTAGTAGTAGTAGTAGAAGTGGTCACACTAACCGCACATCTATTTGCAACTAGCCAAAAAAATCCACGATCGAGGAGGGCCACGGAAACCCTTTCATCAGAGACAATGCCCAAATGGGCTCCCTATGATATCTACGACATCCGAGCGAGAACAACAGAGCAATTAACCGTCACTTGCGACCGTAATTACATCCTGTTGATTTGTTTCGTGGTTCCTGCGCGATCTTTTAAGAAAGTTATAAAGAATAATTGGAAATTTCGTTCAGTGGTTCCATTTTAACTGGATTCTTCTATACCAATTTGTTTAACATTTCTTGATCAGTAAATTCTAACTAGTGATGCCACTCTCTCTTTCCTTCGTAAATATAAACAATTATGATGTTCATTTTGCTTAATTCAAGTTTTACTTGAGACATCACGACAACTCGATAGGTCCATTTTGTAGTCCTTCCGTTCTTTAGACAACAGACCCACCACTGGAACAAAAGTAGGTCACACATTTAGAACACTAGAGAGGGAACCGAGTTCCAAATACTCGAGGTGAATAACATAAAGGCAGGACAGATCCATAATCCCTTATTCTAAAATTCACAAAATACGCCTTTAGTGACGTATGTACAAATAATTATAAGGATATTCTGTCATCAACAATCCAAAAATGAATGAACACGCTTGGCACCGGTCCTTCGTAAGTACCTTTCGAATAATAGTCTTCCTTTCTTTTAACTGCAATTTTGGCACATACATTTATTCCGTTTCTAAGCGAACGAAGGTAGGAATCCACCTCACGACAACACATTCTGGTTATCCTTTCTAAGGACACCATTCGCAGTGAAAGTAAGAGAGCTCCAGGAATATCATGCATAAGCAATATGGCGGTCCAACGTCACAGAAGGAAGTTTGGAACATAATAAAAACTGGTCCTTTTGCTTGATTCATGGCTAAGGTCTGCAAGTGCCAAGAGGAAGAAAACTGTTGACGTAGTTAGAATTCCCTATAAATGTGGAATTTACTCTCTTGGGTTCTTGAATATCACGCAATATACACAATATGTAATTATTTGTGGTGTATATTTTTTCTATATATTATTGCTCTCATAAGTTACTCGGGCTACCATGGGCCTCTTGTAAATAGACTGAGGACCTTCCGTTATTCTGTATTGAATTATGGGCTGATTGGATATGAAACCTGTGTTTGGGTATATCCGGGGTGTCAAACTCATGGACCGCGGGCCACATTTGGCCCGCGGGATGGTCTTAAGTGGCCCGCGAGGTGCCAAGAGATTTTTCAACTCTAGCTACTATATTGTTAGAACTGAGGAAAATTTAAGTAAAGTTACTAAACTGTTAAAACGAGACACAATAAGTTTAACCTTTCATTCATATGACAATAATTTATTAATTTACTTCATATTACAATTGCTGGCAATAAGGCTCTTTTATTGCAAATCTTAATGAATGAGTCATAAGGAATAAGTAATTACCAAATCTTTATTAACATATATAATAAAACTTATATGATAAAATTTTCACCAGGTCAATAATCTCTACAGGTATTTGCTGTAGGTGCCACAAAAAGAAGGACTGGTAATGGAGGAATCGACAACTCCACTTTCTGAATACTTTATGTGAGCAAAAAAGACCTATTATGAGGTCATATTTAAATAAGAGGGATCTGATATGTACAGCCAATGGATTTATTGGACATACCGAACAGGTACGAATGTAAATTCTTCTAAATATATATAATATATATATATATATATATTATAATATTATATCTATATATATATATATATATATATATATATATAATATTTATAGAAAAAGAGAGACAGAGAGAGAGTCGGAAAGCTATACGATAAAATATGAAGAGGGAGAGAGTGAAGGTATGGGACGTAATTCTCTGAATCTCGACTTCCCTTCCATAACTGTAAGGTAGTTTGAGTAGGTCGTTGAGAGGGATTGTTAACAAGAGCTATATTTCAGCTGTTCGTTTTTTTCCTTTTTAACAAACTTACCATTATATCTTTGACTAAGAATAGATTTAATAGGGTGTTCAAATCCTATAAAATAACTTTCTGTTATTATTATTATATATATTTTTTGCTCTATCACAGTCCTCCAATTCGACTGGGTGGTATTTATAGTGTGGGGTTCCGGGTTGCATCCTGCCTCCTTAGGAGTCCATCACTTTTCTTACTATGTGCGCCGTTTTAGGATCACACTCTCCTGCATTATTATTATTATTATTATTATTATTATTATTATTATTATTATTATTGAGAAAGGAAGCAGCTTACAATGGCTTGCATGACAATTGACAGTCCTCTAAGCTGACAGCAGCAGGCCATGAAGTGGGGGAATTGGGTGACTATGGCAAACTTCCAAAAACTAAGCTCAGAATGTTATCGAATACTGATATGCACGTTATCCGGATGTGCCGTGGATTCTGATTTACGTGGAATAACACTGAGGAAAACAAGGACGAGGCCGCTTTGGAATGCGCTGTTGGAATGGCTTCATTTTAGATAATGACGCTGATGCAAATGGAATGCGATTTTATTTCTGAAGTAAACCCCAGCAGCCTGAAGATCTCTCTCTCTCTCTCTCTCTCTCTCTCTCTCTCTCTCTTCTCTCTCTCATCCTTGAACGCAAACTCAAACAAAACTTATGATCGGGATATAAATTCTTGGAATTGATGATGTTATGATGAAGGAATTAATTATGCATTTATGTGTTCAGGGGAGAAAACTGAGTTGTGATAAGTGTGGTATTTCCTAATCATTTTTTTCAAAATATTTGTGAAATTCTGATAACATATACGGATGTCATAAGGTTATAAACGAGAGAGAGAGAGAGAGTCTGTCATGTTAATCTTTAATCTGGATTGTTAAATCTTGAATCTTATTTCCATACGTTGAAATGTTGTTTCTGTTGTCAAAAAGTATACTCTTTAGAAGCCAGCTAAGACTGGCCATGACCTGTTATCCTTTGTAAGAAAGACTGAATAATTCTTTTATTAAATTTTCCTCCGGTCTCTTTCTTCACCAATTTCTCAAAATTTACCTTCATCCAATTTTCACCTGGTGTTATGAAAAAGCTCTTTCAAGATAACCCTGTTGAAGCTCAGAAATGGATCGCAGTGGATTCGTTAATCTAATTAATGATACAGTATGCATAAACAAATACAATTTTCTATGAGAAACAAATACCATTTTCTATGAGAAACAAATACCATTTTCTAGGAGAAACAACAGTTTGCAGGAACTGAACAAACACTCTGACTGGCAGCCATCCAGCCTGGGTACGACCTCTTTCAACACTGTTCTCTTTATGCAGTAATTAAGAATATGACAGTACCTCGTTCCGAGCTTTGGGAGAGGATTATATTACCGTCAGTTTTGACACTAAAAGTACACTAATTGTTAATAATAATAATAATAATAATAATAATAATAATAATAATAATAATAATAATAATAATAATAATATATGAAGGTAGGAGTCCCTCTCTCAAACATGTTTTGTTAAAGATGGTGGCAGCATCAGTGGAATTGATTTTATATATGGTCTTTTCAATTCTTCTTATTATTCTCTTCTCATCAGGGATAATATTCGCTAATAGCTGGCCGATGTTCATACTCTGGTTAAGGAAATGTCTTATAAAAATACTAATTTATTGATAAGACAACAGAAGTGGCGTATGGTCGCCATAGAGTTTACAAATTCCAACGTTTCCAACCGTATCATCGGTTCATTTTCAAGGAAAGGTGAGCGTGAAAATGAACCGATGATATGATTGGAAACGTTGGAATTTGTAAACTCTACGGCGACCATACGCCACTTCTGTTGTCTTATCATAAATTAGTATTTTTATAAGACATTTCCTTAACCAGAGTATGAACATCGGCCGGCCAGCTATTAGCTAATATCAGCCCTGATGAGAAGAGAATAATAAGAGGAATTGAAAAGACCATATATAAATCAATTCCTCTTTAACATAATAATAATAATAATAATAATAATAATAATAATAATAATAATAATATATCACTGACTTATAACAAATGAGAAGACTCAAGTAATATCATTGAACTCGACTCTGCAGCTGAATAGCTGAGAGAAGGGAAATGACGCTTATGAAACTGAATCATTTATGAAATATCATCGATTTGCTTGGAATTCGAGAGTCCATGATAAAAAAGTTACCTGCTTCATTCTTTGCACTAATAAATACTATCTTCTTCGATTACAAATGAACAGAATTAGTGTTAAAAGAAATAGTTCACTATGATTTGAAATAAAGATGAAATAGAAGAAATCAAAAGGGGATATTCTTAATATCTTACGTATATTTAATTCACTTCTCTCTACAATGCAACTGTACCTATGTATCCTTAAATATAAACTGAAAAATAATATAATGAAGAGGAAAGGTGAAAAAAATATTTGCATTTTGTAAAAACACAAAAGATTCTTCCCTTCTAGAAATGAGGGCGAGAAAGACGACCGAAATTCTTATTCTGGAAAACGATCTCTAAATAGCATCTCTAAAGAAATGAAAAGAAGGAGAGAGAAACAAATAAAGGAACCCAAGAAAGCAAGAACTATTAATACCTGGATAAAATAACCCAGATCCCCAACCGGGGCCCCTCGCCCCCCAAATCCCCTGAAATGAGTCTTTGGTGATTGCATTAGAAGGGAGAATAATACAACACGAGACGGATTTGCGGAGCAGTGTCAGGGGAAAGGCAGAGAAGATAAATTTCTATGTCATATTCCGTTGTTATAAATTAATTTTGATTTGAGCTGCAGTTGGCTTCAGGGTCACTTTTCTTATTGTACCTCGGTCATCGTGAACAGTTTTGTTATATGTTTGATTCTCTGCTTGTTTTCTGAAGAAGATTTGGGGTTCCTTATTTAAGAAAGCTTGAAATGTCTCTTTAAAAAGCACATCTACTAAACTTTATATTCACTTAATTATCATTCAAATGTATTTTGTAAATATTTATGTTTTAGGATTTGTTAATGTTTCTATATCCGTGATTCGTGTATGTGCTTTCATTCATATTTCTTTGTGGTACTGGTTCATAATTTCATATTTTATACTAAGGAAGGTTCCTATTATACAGGACGGCACTCTAGGCGTCAGTAACTACATTAAAGTATAATACTACCACTAATTACAATAGTGATACAGATATTACAACCTGCTCATGAAAAAAATAATAAATGATATATACTCAGAGCCTTGCCTGTAACATTTGACTTCTAATATTTGATAACCATAACTGTTTACAAGAAGAGAATCCCTGAATAATCTGAGTTGGGTGAAAGCTGTAATTTGCAAATGATTATTTGACTATCAAGTTGTGCATTAGACAATAAGATTTTAATTTATTTCCCTCATAAATTCTGCCAACAATGTCAGAATTTGAGACAGTGGGAATCAGGCTTATAAATATAGGTAAATTTTAGCTCGGATTTTAAACCCTTTGCATTGTTTTCATCTGGAAACACCTCTGTCATTCGAAACATACACAAACACACACATAAGGACACCCACATTGTATATATATATATATATATATATATATATATATATAATATATATATATATATATATATGTACATATACATGTAAGTATGCGCGCGTTTGGATGTCCATGATACAAGGAGTAAAAATGACAAGTTTTATGTGTGTATTGAATGAATATGATCGATTGAATTCTAGTATCTGGACCTTCAAAGCACTACTGTCGAATCCCGAAGCTTTCCTCATTGGCTGCCGTGAATCCTTGACTGTTGACTGGATCCATTAGAGGAAATTGCTTCTTTTTCAGCTCTAACTTCCTGTTACACACGAACGGGATCGATCTCCCGAGGGAGGCAGCATCAAAAGACCTATCCATTCCATGACTGATACTCGAAAGCGGACGAAAAATACCGTTTTGATTTTGTTAATGAAGACTTAATACCAGGTACAGCACTTTAAGGCTTTACACAAAAGTTCTGTATTATATTCTAATGTATTTACTAACGTTAGCAACTGGATGGTGTAACTAAGAAATGTTACAAAATTTCCTTTGTGACGACAATAAACTTATCGAAAAGCTTCTTGTTTGTAGATCGTCGAGTCTCCGAAAAAGAAGTAAATTTTCTCTCCCTGAGAGACGAAGGATTCTGGGAATTCATGGACTGAAAATGAGGCCACGCCTCCTTTCGAGTTCCGGGGGTCTTCGGTTTTGCCGCAAATCATTAGAGAAGATGAAACATGAAGATGAGGGCTAGCTCTACCTTTTGCACAGTTTAGCAGTTAGTCATAATAATGGCTGTTTCTTGTTTTGTTTCCTCATATACATACACATAAACGTATATGTAAAGATATTATACTTTTGTATTACATTAGAAGACTTTCACAAACACACATATATATATATGTGTGTATATATATATATATATATATATATATATATATATATATATATATTATATATATATATATATATGTATTATATATATATATATATAAATATATATAATATACATATATATATATATATATATAAAATAAATATATATTTATATATATATATATATATATATATATATATATATATATATATATATATATATATATATATATATATATATATATATATATATATATATATATATATATTACGCCAATATCCTAACTTGTATTCCTTGAGTTATCAGCAACCCTTCGATTTCCTTTAGCTAAAATTGCAAAAAATTCTCAGCAAACTCGTCCTACGTTTCACTCATTATAAATCTCCCGAACAATACATTTGCTCCTCTTCAATTCTGATTTAAGATTTTTCCGCTGATGGGGAATAAAAAGTTATGAAAATAAAATTGAAGGACCTCATAAATAATGGGAGCTACATCCACGCAAGAGAGAGAGAGAGAGAGAGAGAGAGAGAGAGAGAGAGAGAGAGCTATTTGCCCTTTCCATGAAGTAACGATATTCAGCCACTTCTCAGCTCCTCTCCTTCCTCTAGAATAGACGAGAACGGAACAGAGACAAAAGGACAGAGACCGGGAATTTTTTCCTAATGGGGAACAAACTTTAAACATAAAGTTTTATAGCGCACTTGTTTTGTTCTGTTAAACTAAAAGTCAAGCAATGTATCATATATTTATTGAAGTAATGGGGTTTTATTTCACAGCTCCTGTGTATGTGTGGTACGTAATCACAAGAATATAAAAAAATATTGAAGACGTAAAATAAAAAAAAAATTATCTTTTATACCTACTGTTTTTTTTTCTAACGACACAACAAACCCGAATCATTTACGAGGCATTCTTAAATCAACCCCCAGTTCATAATGTACCAAGGGAGGCCAGTCGTGTTTATTTGGTGGTTAATTAAGGGTGATAACCTGAAGGAGTTGTACAGACAGAGAAGAAAGTCAAGTACCAGGGAATTACACTGGTTCTCTTCCACTCCCAGAACATTTTAAAGCTTTTTATATAAGATATAATATAATCTGTAGATATCTTTGTTTCCACATGAGTGAAGGCTTTCATTATTTAATAAACCTCAGCGAAAGACAAGGTAATGAGATACGAATTTCATCAATTAAAATACCGTAAGAAGGGACACATAGCGTCAACTGGTGTTCACGCTGACGTGAAACTTCTTCATTCAGTTTCCCCTTCAGTCGAAGGCTTTACCCTCCAATTCCATTTGCTCTGTTGCAACGGAGTCTCTGTTGAACTACAGTCCATGAAAGCGCTTCATACAGGACACGAATCCTCACTTCAACCTCCGTAGAGAATCAAGCACCAAGGCTGGAAATGCAACGCTTATCATTCGGTTTTGCTGTGATGGGAACCGCTCTCGGAGTTTTCAATGAGAACTGAGTTGCAGAATTATGCAACGCAATAACAGACGTTTTCTTTTGGGGGGAGAGGAGGGGGAGGGGCCTTCTGGGATGCTGAAATGTGATTAATTAATCCTTAATTGTGAAAATATGAACTTGCTATTTGAGATGAGATCCCAGTAATTGATATACGCTAATTAGGTGAATTTCGCTCAATACCATCAACCTGTGAGACAGTTAATTATTTTGTGGCATTCCTATTATTGTTTCAATTCATGAATATTCCTTCCAATATTTACAGACATAAATAAAATTATTTTCTATTTTTCGATACAGTCTCGCTTTTTCGAATAAAAGGAATTTCTTGTTAAAATTTTATTGACTCAGTGTGTATAATATATATATATATATATATATATATTATATATATATATATATTTTTAAAATATTTTATATAATGTATATCACATGTGTGAGTGTGTGCAGTCCCGATTATTTCCTTTCCCAACTTATTTGTACCTCCTTCGTATCTGGTTTTGATGACGTTTAAAAGTTGCTGATCATGCATTCCCCTGTTACGTAAACAAATCTTTTACTTCTACTAATAAACAATCATATAAAGCATTCAAAGACATTATTACTTCAAGTTCCTTACCTAACTGAACTTGATTTTCGCTTTTATGAATAATTCTAAAAAGATTGAACTTCCACTTTGGTAGTAAAGGAACATTGTCACCGGAGTCACTCAATGCAACAGCGTCGTAATAAACCTTGTGAAAGCACTTCAGTAAAAAGGAGCTTAGCCCGAAGATATATCTGGGATAAACAAAGGGAATTTCATTAGACCTGAGATCTGTCTCTAATTTTGTTTAGCTTTATGCTTTCGACGACAAACTCTATCTCGCTGCCTGACTGCAATGTTGATGGCCAGGGTAGAGTTTGGTTTCAGTTCATATCCAGTACTTTTACTTTGTGTGCTGTACGCAATCCACTGGGTGCTCTAGTTTGAGGCGTCGTGACATTTTTTAAAAATACGTACTTAAATGTTGAGTTGTGTGTGTATTTATAATAGACAATGACCATTACAGCATTCATACTTGAACCACTGAATAGCAGATACTCCCCTATCAAGAAGACTTCCACAATATCAGCAGCTGCACACACCTACGTAGAAGCTATCCGCGTGTCTCCGAGTGTGCTTTGTTCTTCATTGCAATTGCTCATTCAACTACCCCCAGAATAGCCCACACAAAAGTCACTCGTCATTTCTTTGCCCATTATATTTAATGGAGCAAATTCCATTCCAGGAAACAAGACAATTCTTGAAATTAAAAACAAAGTGTCCTTCCAAACTCTGGCCAGCAATTACGGAAAAAATGGTTGTACATGAAATTTTCATGACCATTGCTGGGATAACCATCTTGCCGAGGCGCTAAATGAGCAGAGCAATCACATTGGTCATTCAACTGCTACCATCGCGTTTCGCGGAGCGTCCCCTGTCTGGTGGATTACTGAACGTTTTCATTCGTTTCTAACTTATTACATCTGCACCTCTGAGAATGAGAGATAAAACTATGACTTAATTAGAGCTTCCACTGTTGCAAGGATTCTTCGATCTATAAAGGACATGTATTTGGAGAATTGGATTACAAATATCATTTCATGACAGAGTAGGTCTTTGCAGTAATGCCTTTCATAAAGTAAGCCTAAATAAACACAATGAAATCTTCTCTGGGTTGAGAAAAGAAAGTCTCAGGGACTAGGACTAGATTATGATAGCCCAAGTCACCATGGTGTTCGATATCACATTATGACGTCACGTATCAGGACCCAAACAAACTTGATTCGATTATGAGACGCGACAATGTCGTTGATAAATGGTCTCTCTTCGTGATCGCCGAGTGTTGTGACTGCTTAGCTGAGGGAGAAAGATGGATGGCCGCTTGAAATTAAGGAGGGAAAGTAGAGACTGAGGCGCTCATTTCTGGGAAGTTAAGTAAATAGATGTGCTGCAGGTGGCCTGTCACGGAAGGGAATGACTGAGATAATCTTTCCGCCGGTCAGTCCATTTCTATTTTTACTATCTTTTATCATAAATATAAGCACAGTTTCACTGAAAATGGTACAGCCTCATAATCCTGCCAGTCAGTCATCCAAAAATATGAAGACAATGTATGAAAAGAGAAATTAATTCTAATATTGCAATAATGTTCAGACGTCCTTACTGAAAAAGGAAAGATGTCATAAAGATGTTAATCAGTCATCCCCGGAAATGGATGCCGGAAGACAAATGTGAGAATAATAGTGAAACTATTCATATATTCTTACTAAAAAAAGAAAGTGTCGTAAAAACCTAACATCTAACATACACAGAAATTTATTTAGGAATAATAATGATAATAATAATAATAATAAAAGTGCAGTAATACATATTACATGAATGATTTAGGAAACTGGCGGCACAATGGTTATGACCATCACTGCGTAAGAATAATCCACCCAAAGATATTCATAACTAGACCAAAGTCATAATAATAATAATAATAATAATAATAATAATAATAATAATAACCATCTGATGTTCATGGACGACATCAAGCTGTATGGTAAGAGCATCAAGGAAATAGATACCCTAATCCAGACTGTAAGGATTGTATCTGGGGACATCAGGATGGAGTTTGGAATTGAAAACTGTGCCCTAGTCAACATACAAAAGGGCAAAGTAACAAGGACTGAAGGGATAAAGCTACCAGATGGGAGCAACATCAAACACATAGATGAGACAGGATACAAATACCTGGGAATAATGGAAGGAGGGGATATAAAACACCAAGAGATGAAGGACACGATCAGGAAAGAATATATGCAGAGACTCAAGGCGATACTCAAGTCAAAACTCAACGTCGGAAATATGATAAAAGCCATAAACACATGGGCAGTGTAGGTAATCAGATACAGTGCATGAATAGTGGAATGGACGAAGGCAGAACTCGGCAGCATAGATCAGAAAACCAGGAAACATATGACAATACACAAAGCAATACACCCAAGAGCAAATACGGACAGACTATACATAACACGAAAGGAAGGAGGGAGAGGACTACTAAGTATAGAGGACTGAGTCAACATCGAGAACAGAGCACTGGGGCAATATCTCAAAAGCAGTGAAGACGAGTGGCTAAAGAGTGCATGGGAAGAAGGACTAATAAAAGTAGACGAAGACCCAGAAATATACAGACAGGAGAATGATAGACAAAACAGAGGACTGGCACAACAAACCAATGCACGGACAATACATGAGACAGACTAAAGAACTAGCCAGCGATGACACATTGCAATGGCTACAGAGGGGAGAGCTAAAGAAGGAAACTGAAGGAATGATAACAGCGGCACAAGATCAGGCTCTAAGAACCAGATATGTTCAAAGAACGATAGACGGAAATAACATCTCTCCCATATGTAGGAAGTGCAATACGAAAAATGAAACCATAAACCACATAGCAAGCGAATGTCCGGCACTTGCTCAGAGCCAGTACAAAAAGAGGCATGATTCAGTGGCAAAAGCCCTCCAATGGAGCCTGTGCAAGAAACATCAGCTACCTTGCAGTAATAAGTGGTACGAGCACCAACCTGAGGGAGTGATAAAAACGATCAGGCAAAGATCATCTGGGACTATGGTATCAGAACGGATAAGGT
>NC_087211.1:64408085-64463085 GCF_015104395.2 Macrobrachium nipponense
GGACCTGAGAAGTAGATTATCAGCTGCCTGGAAATTTGCCCAGGATAATTTGGTGTTGTCTCAGGCCTCAATGAAGGAAAATTATGATAAGAAGAGTAAGGCACGTTCGTTTGAGCCTGGTGAGCTGTTTTGGTTCTGAGCACAGACTCTGACAATTTTCTGGAACCTAGGTATAAGGGGCCTTGGAAGGTACTTCGGAAATTGTCTGATGTCAATTATGAAGTGGAAGCTCCTGGGACCAAACGTAAGTGTCGGATATTCACATTAATAGATTGAAATCTTACACAGTTGGTAGACTTGACCCCCTAGCTATAGTATATGAGCCAGTGTCTCTAGTGTTAGAACCCACGTTAGAAGAACCAGCCGACTTGTTTTGCCAGTATCTTCAGATGCTCTTACAGTTAATATGCAAAATTTGGAAACTTTAGAAAAGGGTTTGGAGCATCTGGAGGGTATTCAGAAGGATGACATGATAAAATTAATATCTTCTTTTTCAGACTTATTTCAGGCCTCTCCAGGTAGAAACGACCTTGCTCCAACACGATGTTGATGTGGGCAGTGCTTCCCCAGTCAAACAAAGTCCTTATCGATTAAATCCAGAAAAACGTGATATTGTGAGAAGGAGATAAGTATATGTGGAGCATGATTTAATTAGACCTTCGGTAAGTCCTTGGAGCTCACCTATTGTACTTGTTAAAAAACCTGACGGGCAGTTTCGCATGTGTGTGGACTACCGCAAGGTCAATGCTAATACAAAGAATGACTCTTTCCCTTTGCCTCGTATCGAGACTGTCTTGATCGGATAGGACCTGCTAAGTTTATAACTAAATTGGATCTTTTAAAGGGGTATTGGCAGGTTCCCCTATCGGATCGAGCTCGTGAGATTTCCGCTTTTGTTACGCCCTTTGGGCTTTACGAATGTAAGGTAATGCCCTTTGGGATGAAAAATGCAGCGTGTACCTTCCAGCGGTTTGATGAACCGAGTTATATGTGGTCTGGAGGGTACAGAAATTTATATAGATGATTTGGTTATTCACAGTAATGACTGGCGGACTCATTTGGTGAGGTTAAAGAAGGTATTTGAGGCCTTGAGAGCCGCTGGTCTTGTTGTAATTTGAGTAAATGTGAATTTGGTAAAGCCAAGGTGTGTTATCTAGGTCACGAGGTTGGTTTAGGTCGGGTTACTCCTAAACAAGCTAACCTCGAGGCTCTATTAAATTTGCAAAGGCCGCGCAATGTTAGGGAGGTCCGGAGAATTTTAGGGTATGTTGGGTTATTATAGGCGATTCATCCTGGACTTCTCTGACATTGCTCAGCCCCTTACTCAACTATTGCAGAAGGGACAAAAGTTTGTATGGTCTTCTCAATGTGAGGAATCTTTTTTTAAAACTGAAAACTGTATTGATGTCTAACCCCATTCTAATGTCTCCTGACTTTCAGAAACCGTTTATTGTGGCTGTAGATGCCAGTGATGTGGTATAGGTGGAGTACTTTTTCAAAGACATGAAGATGGTGAAGTGCGTCCAGTATCATACTTTAGTCGTAAGTTGCTGGATGCTGAGAGAAGGTATTCTACCATTGAGAAGGAGGCACTAGCTTTAATTCGTACCTTGGTTCATTTCAAACCGTACGTTACTAATTTTTCCTTTCCCGTAGAAGTTTGGACGGACCATAACCCTTTGGTGTTCATCGAAAGAATGAAAGGTTCTAACCAGAGGATTCTGCGTTGGGCTCTTCAGCTGCAGGAGTTTCCTTTAAGTATTAAACATGTTAAGGGTGTTGATAACTGTATTCCTGATGCCCTTTCTAGGATGTAAGTCTGGTTATTTCTCTTCTCACCTCGCCCTTCTCATTTCTCCTTCGGGGTTTGTATTGAAAATTATATTTAAGGTAGTCAATTTTAATCATGTTTAAAATGATGTATGGATTCGGGCTTTGTCTTAAGTCTGTTTCATTATGTTCCGAATTTTGCTTCACCTTATTGTTTTTCCCTTGCAGGATATTTTAGATTAAGTTCTATTTTTTTTTTTCCTTGCAGGATGTTTTAGATTAAGTTGTCTATATGGTTATCTTCTAGTATGTAATATGATTGTGGTACTACTATATATAATATTTGAATATTTTTTTTTTGAGGGGAGGAAGGTGTCAAATTAACGTAATTTATTGATTGTTTATTTTCTTAAATCAGCCTTGTAACTTAGTTTTAAGTGTTCTCTTATATTTAGTTCAGCAGCTGTATTGTTTTTACGTTAACGTAACGTTCAGTGTTTTTGCTCAGTGATTCCTCCTCTTGTTGTGAATTACCTAACTATCGTGTTAACGATTGTTTTTATTTTGTTTTCGAGTTGGAATGGAACTGTAGTGCTGTGAGTGGAGGCCGGCCGAAAATAGTTCGGGCCTGTCTAAGCTTCTGGACGTACGCTCTTTTGTTGGCAGCCTTCTGGAGATTTGTCTTACGCCTTTTTGGAGGAATACTCCGACGGACCTCCCTTGGAAGTGGTTTTGCGTAGATGTGCTGAGCCATCTACGGCTACGTACATCGTTGGAGTTTGATCACGGCTGTGATTTCGCAGGTGTTAGTCACCTTGCGACGCCCCTGTACTCCTGTTTCCCGCCTGAGGATTTGGCGGAAGACGTGGCGTCGCTGTCCCGCACGTAGGAGGTGTTACGCCAACCACTGTCCGGTGTTTGTCCATCTCCAGCTGCTGGTCCGGGAGAGCTTAGGGCTCGTGAGGAGGCACGTAGGGAGTCAATTGCCAGGTAAGAGGAGATTATCCTGTGTTGTCCCTCGGGATCGAACTACTACCCCTGTATCCACCTGGACAATTCATGAGCTCCCCTGTTTTAGCTGCCGGGAGGTAGAAGCAACCTCCGTGAACTCCTGTGCACTTCGTTGTACGCGAGGATCTGCGTAATCAAATATTAATCTTATTTGTATATATATGCATGTTATATTGAGTGGTCGGTATTTGGTATTTTTGCCCCTCAAAATGTTTATTTGAATTAGTTTTAAGTTTAGAATTGCCACGGTTAGGTAGGAGATTTAAGGTTTTCCTAACTTCATTTTCTCTGGTCTTCTTTCTTTCTTATATTTTGTAGGCTAGTGATTTTATTATTGGGCCCGTGTTATTATTATTTGAGCCTTTGGCATATATATTCTTTACTTTGTTAGGGTTAGCTTCAGTATTAGGAGTCCTTGTGAGCTGTTATTTGCTCCTTGTATATTGTATATTTAATGTTAAGTTTCCTCACAAGGCTTATTTAGTGTTAAGTGTATTTTGTAATTAAATATTGTTAATGGTTTCTTGTTGTGTCCACATTCCTCATACCCTGTGTACTTTCTTACTGCCTACGATCCCTGTGATTATTGAAATATAAAGAACCTGTATTACGGCCAAAGGGGTCGTAACAGGTAGTAATGATTTGCATTTAGTACTTCGGCGACATGAAAAATGCATGTACTGTGCAGTTAGCCTTAACTGTAGGTACGGAATTGTGGCATACAGTATGATATTTCATCAATCTGTACTCAAGTTTAACCTGTGGAAGAAGAAACATGGTCTTTTAATATTTTAAGTGTATAAATGATCACTAAAAAACCTAGTAATGCAGTGAGGGAAGGTTAGGTTAGGTTATTTAAATTTCTAATGTAGGCTGCCTGTTTTGAATCTGTAACCCTTAGAATACTATGGCAGTCTAATTTTATGCACCTTAACCCATCTAGCCCAAAGGTTGTCTCTTACCTTTGACTACTGTCAACGGTAACTTGCCTATTTCCCCATCACTATACTGTACTCAAGTTGCAGTGAACCTATAACTTCTATCTGTGTGGTAATGTAACTCTTGAGTACCTTGTCTGAAGGTTCTATCACACAGTTAGGTATCATGTTTGCAACCTTCTTACCTGACCCAGCCATTGCCCCAAACATTGCAATAGTGCTCTTTACCACATAAAGGCTACAGCATACTTTGCTAAATTTCTTCTGGGGTTTCACTGCACTTGAGTACGTAGGTTTACCCTTTATCATGTTTACTTGTTTGATATGTTTGCCCTTTTTTGTTTGTTTGTTGGTAACTCTTTTTATATGCTGCTTGCCTTACCTGACTACTGCTACCATTATTAGTCTTGCCTATTATGACATTTAAATTGCCTTTTCTAAAGCTTTATACGTTCAGAGCTGGGAGTTGTTTGACATAGGCTACTCTGGGAGTTGTTGGACACAGGCTACACTGGGTGTTGTTTGCTATAGGCTACACTGGGAGTTCTTTGACTTACGCTAGCCTATATTCAACTCTGGTAAGCATTGGTTGACATGAATTCCTACGAAAATTCAATGTAGGCTAAACCAGTCTTTCTTTATATTGCAACTGACCTTGTTGCTCACAACTCCTACCTAAAAAATGCAGATGACTATTTATATTGCAGTTGAAAGTCATCCAGAGACAAAAGTCAAATAGGTAGGCTAGTTTGCACCTGTTGCAGTGAACTTATTGCTGAGTTTATCTGCTTACCACAGTAAGTTTGTCCAGTAAAGGACACAAGATGTATCCATGGCTCGCTACCTCATTATGCCATATAAGTTTTATGTTCCAGTTCATAAATAAAACAATGGAACCACGAAAACACCTAGTGTCCAAGTGAGTAAGGGAAGGAGGATCGAGTTGATTGAGTCGCCAGGCAGTCGCTAACCTCGGAGAATCGAACCACCAGGGTCGACGTCATCACGTCATGACGTCACATCAAACAGGCCTTCTATCTCGGTGGTCTTGGTTACAGTCGGTATCTTGTTCGTTGTATCTCAATGGTCCGGGCTGCAGGACTATACCTCTTCTGCCGAAATATTATTAACAAATACCTTATTATCTCTCTCTCTCTCTCTCTCTCTCTCTCTCTCTCTCTCTTTCTATTTTCTCACTGAATTATATATTCAATACAAGTGGTCGTCGCTTACAATACAATTCAATTGTCACATTTGCATCAGAATGAGCTGCAGTCTGACAATTACTCTCGGCGGAAGGTCATTCATTCCCGTCCATTCCTCCATTCCTGTTGCTTCCGCAGCCCTGAATTTAGAGTATGTGGAATGTGTCGTTTCACTTGAATTTTCGATCTTTTCTTGTAGGTTGGTTTTATTGTTGGTGTCGAAGACGGGAAGTTATGTTAGATGCTGCTATCTCGGAATATTCAATGCCTACGTATACTGCTATTCGCAGTATTTGAACTATTTTCATTGTATATAATATGATTGCCCATTATCTTTAAAGAATATGGTTTAATTTTATAATCAAATAAACGCCAAGATTATAAACATTTCTGTTAAAAAAGAGGGTTTGCAGGATATTAAGGGTGAATGAAAGTACTTTGAGGAATAATGATGAGTTAAATTTAAAAAATTATGGCATCAAGAAAGTTTCGCCGAGCGTTCTCCACATAAATTTTCTTTTCCAGTTTGATGTAGATCACAAACTTATTTTGTCTGTCAAATTTGACAAGAACTGAGAAGTCCCAGGTAATATCAGAAAGATATTTCGAGTTGAAGACGTGCAAAGATGATACCTATAACTGGTTCACTTAAGGTAGATTCTTGGATGATCCCTATGCCTACGAGTCGTTAGTTTGGCGGCCGCTGATTGGCTGGGAGCTGCCTACCTCCCGGTACCAGCCAATCAGAGGCCACCAAACAAACGTCTCGTAAGAACAAGGCTCATCCGAGAATCTACCTTAAGTGAACCAGCTATAGTGTTCCTTTTAATAAGTGTTAGTTCTTTTGTTTCATATTGTTTCCTTAAAATTATATTCGCATTTACCATTCGCTTTTACAATTCGTTTTTACACTAATGAATAGTTTAGTAATTTAGGCTCTTTAAATTTTCCTCACTATCTAAAAGTATTCTTCCTCAACTGAATCACTCCAGCATTTCCTCAGACATTTCGAGATTCGAACAGTTTATTATTTGCAGATATGTGCCAAGAAATTAACACGATGTTCCATTCATATACATAAAAATTATGGACAATAGACACTAGAATATCCAACATTTTTTGTAAAAGAAACATTGAAGTATTATAAAGTGATGCACTGCCTTCCTTCCTCTTTGAAGAGAATGGAATATGTAGCAAAACAACCTTTGAAATTTTTTGCTCGAAGCAGTGGTGTAACTGTTCCTTGAATCCCAAACGACCAAACGAGGATTCTGGCCCGGAAAACCTCATAAAAAAACAAAAAAAAAAAAAAAAAATTTTTTTTTTTTCTCTCTCTCTCTCTGGTTAGTGTTGTAATTGTGGAAACAATTATATTCCTTATGCATTTTGCCATTAATATTGAAGGGTATTCATGGTGAATAAAATAGGACATAACCATCGAAAGTCTTCACTTTTCATTTAGTAATAACTTTTAACACAATCCGAAATATCCTTCACCCCCGACAAAAGAAAAAAAAAATCCAATAAAGAAGAAATAAATTGTTTCCTGAAAACCAAATTCGCGAACAAAAATATTTTAGAGTGCAATGAAATTCTTTCTCAATAAAGAACTTGAAACTTTCACGTAACGCTTTAAAGAACAGATACCTCAATATATTTGAAACCTTTTCCCTCCGAAATGGAAGCTATTTAAAGAGAGAAGACCCTTTATACTTATGAATGAGATTCCTAACCAAAGATTCAGCCGGAGAATTATATTACCTTCCTTCAGCGTATGAACCTCATAACAACAAACTTAAGGAAGGAGAGAGAGTGAGAGAGAGATAATATTTAAGGATGCGCGCCGGTCTGTTTGACAAATGTAGTAAGATACATATTGTTTTATATATATATATATATATAGATATATATATATATATATATATATTCTTATATATTATATTTATATATAAATATACTATATATAAATATAGATTTATATATATATATATATAAATATATATATATAGATATATAAATATATATATCTATATATATATATATATATATATATATATATATATATATATAATATATATATCTATATAGATAGATAGATAGATTATATATAGTATATATATTATATATATATATACATAGATATATATATATATTTATATATATATATATATATATATATCTATATAACTATATATATATATAGATATATCATATATATAGAGAGATGATTATAATATACATATATATTATATATATTAAATATATATATATATATATAGATATATAGATAGATATATTAGATATAGTTATAGGATATATGTATATAATGTATATATATATTATAATATATATATATATAGATATATATATATATATATATATATATATATATATATAGATCTATATATATCTATATATTATATATATATAATATATATATATATATATATATATAATATATATATATAGATATATATATATATATATATCTATATATATATATATAGCTATATATATATATATATATATATATATATATATATATATATATATATATATATTAAGAGAGAGAGAGAGAGAGAGAGAGAGAGAGCTAGTAAAAAGTTTAAATTTGTGTTCATTTATGTATTTAGTTATAATGAATAATTACAGCCTTCTCATTAACGGGAAATTACATTATCAGACGCTTACATGAGAATCATTTAATAGATTTCAGTTAGAATAATGCCAGGCACTGTTCGCTACTGTAGTTCGTTAACGAGACAGTTAGTTACTGGGAAAGACAAGTTAACGAAGGTCATTAGAGCTCTGTTTACAGCTTAAAAGAATGAAGTATGGAGACGAGTGTAATTGTCTGTGATTTGCTCGATAATTAGAGTATTATTATTATTATTATCATTATTATTATTATTATTATTTATTATTATTATTAATGCGGTAATTACTAGGATTTATACCATTATAACTTAAATTGTTGTTAATGTTGATTCCACTATTGTAATATATGATCTTAGTTAAACCCGATTCATTTTGGATCTTTACAGTTTTTTTGTTTTTTCGGTAACGCGCTCACACGCATACGCACAGATACACTATACATAAATACATACATATATACTATATATATATATATATATATATATATATTATATATATACGTATATGCATATGCATGTGTGTGTGTGTGTGTGTGTGTGTGAGGAGAGAGAGAGAGAGAGAGAGAGGGAGAGAGAGAGCGAGGGGTGGGAGACCCTTATGTACAGCCAATCACTCAATCTGTATAAAAGTCGAAAAGTGGCTGATTATGTCATCGCAGGATTTTCTTCCAAACTTGAAGCAAAGAAAAATGACTGACGAATTCCTCAAAGGATGAAAGAAAAAATCGCTTTCTTTCATCCGAAGGAAAACCAGGAACTTTTTGATTGGGAGACTGATGGTCTTTCTCGTTTTGACTTCCAGCTTTTTATTTCCTCGTCGATAATGAGAGACTGAGGAAGTTAAGGCGATTGTGAAAAGTGATCAGTTTTTCTCCCTTTGGACTTCAAGCCATTTATGGACTTTTTTGATTCAGCAGCCCAACGAAGGAGAAAGAAACTCTTTTGTCATGTGTAAGATGCTTCATTGTGGTAATAATTATATATATATAAAAAAAAAATCAAAGTTAGATGACATCTTAGGAAGACTTATTTTTGGATGCGTCCACATTACAGCAAAACATGTCATAAGCACACCTGAGCTACTTACCGCTTACGTAGAACAAGCAGGTTGGAAACAAGGCAACGACCTTCATTGGGGAACGAACCCTTCGCAAATGCTGTATAATCATATGAATCACTGGTTAGGCCTACCATTAAGTTGGTGACATGTATTCAACATGTGCTATAAGTTGCCGACATGTAATCACGACATGTTTTGATGTAGTCTGGACGTGCCCTATAGAGACAGGAATACTAAACAATGGAATTCTTTCGAGCATTATATACGTAGGCTTTGATAGTGCATGTATGATGGGCAGAGAGAGAGAGAGAGAGAGAGACAGAGAGAGAGAGAGAGAGAGAGACAGAGAGAGAGAGAAAAGGACGTAGGAGAACTGATTAAAGACCATACAATAGATTTTGTAGTATTTAAAATTCCCTCAAAAAGTTATCACCATGTCAGTATTTAAGGATTTTGCCTCGTCCTTGTTCTAGGAAGACCATTATTATTCAGATATACGAGAGAGAGAGAGAGATAATGCTAAGGAACGGGAAAAATTAAATTAAAGTGAGGAGTGGCAGCCCCTTCGTCGAAACTCTAAAACGAGTTATCACGAGGCCAGCTGAATTAACGAAGACGATTCCTAGTTTTAATTTATGACACCTGATTCGTTTTTCTCAACAATCTTGGAAACGATTCCCGGAATCTTTCTCGAGATTTGTCTGCTTCTGAAATTCTTGGTTCTTATTATTCGGAGGTTTTCATTCTCGAGAGACTCGTTTCTCCTTCGGGGAATTTCTTTCCTTTTCATTAGTATCAAGAAAAGTCATCATCTGGAAGATTTTATCAAATGCATTATTCCAAAGTAAAGCCTTTTACGTCTGGAGCCATCTCTTTAATTAATTGCTACGTTATAATGGCATTATCTTCATGAGTCTTTATAGAAACAATTTTGTTTTCCATGGTTTGAGCAAGTCTCCAGTCTAGAAATTCGTCATGATTTATATTCTCGTTTCCAAATCATTCTGAAATCCCACCTAAGGGCATCCGAGGTTCAGTCTTCTATACTTTATGAACCCTACTCAAAATAGCATCCTGCAGCTCGGCTTAAACAGATAAAACCAAAACATCGTTTAAATTTCATGCTGGAGGAGGACGAGGATGAGAGGGGGCTTCCTCTTGAGAATGAGCTTAAGGGTGGAACCGTAGTAATTATAATCTACATAATGCCATATCCCCCAAGAGAGACAGTATCTCTCGCTGGCTGGGTTATGGAGGTAATTGGATTTTTAAATAAATATGTTCCTAGACTTCACATTTAAGGGATTAAATTGTAAGGGCTAGGGTGTGGAGTTAAGGTGTTTACTTCTGAAATTAAATGGGAAATGATTTTGCCTTATACCATATATATATATATCTATATATATATATATATATATATATTATATATATATATATATATATATATATACATACATACATATATATGTGTGTGTGTGTGTGTTTATACAAGTACGTGTGTGTGCGTAAAAGTGTATGTGTGTGATCTCGTCTACTTTGTGTGATCTCGTCTACTATATTATACTAAATTTAAATTTACAATATTACAATACACATTGTAACTTTATTACAGAACCAGGCAAATTAACTTAGGAGTTAATCTCGACCAGTTTAGGCAGTGGAAATTCCTCATCGAATCATTATAATACAATATCATGCTTTGAAATAGGTCCGTTGATTTCATCATCACATTCAAGTGCATAATATATATTAAAGGAGAAAGCCAAATGTGTCGGTGAATTGTAGACTAGCGATAAGCCTTCTTCGAAGCTTGCTGAAATGAAAGAATTGTTTTGATGATTGTGCATTGTGAGGCCGGGGATCTGTGCAGCCTAGTAGTTATGAGATTTTAAGGTGTGTCCAGATATGTATGTGCGTTTGTGCGTGTAATGATGGGTCTCACCGCCCGACACTGGAGAGAAAGGACACACTCTCCTGAGAGGACATGGAGGACACGGGGCCAAGAAAACCCATCGAAAGGTAGGGCACATTTAAAAGGACTTAGGAGAAGTTGCCTTTGAAAAGAGAGAAGTGTAATGTGTATACATTTATTTGACATTAATTATGTGTTGGGGAATATAATGGATATGTCTGTTTGTTTCAGATGGGTCCATGGCATTATACTAGAGAATGGGACTCTCTAAAAGACTTGACTATTGAAATGTAGTAATTAATAATTTGGGAGTTTGGGAGTGATTACTTAGTCTAATTCAGGAGAACAGAATGACAATTTACACTTTTTGTGGGTCAGACTTAGTTCTTAATGTTACTATCACTTTGTTCCATATCATGTTCAGCTAGTTTGGGAAATAAAAAGCATATTTTTGTACTTACGAGAATTCATTAGCCTAGCTATATCCTAGCTTGAAATCGTTTGCAGAGAGAGACAGTCAGCAACTAAAGGTAAGAGAGTTGTCACTTGTTTTAGTTTTGATTAACCAGTGCCGAATGATTAATTTGCTTGGTTATATATATGATAATATATTATGATAAATAAGATTCTTTAACCTTTTTCTTTTTTCCTCCTTTGAGTGCTAAGTGCCGATGCAAAGGCAATACTTTCGAACTGACCTGATCTTGACTTGGGCCCGTTTTGGTACTAATAATAAAAAATCGCATAACTTCCCAAGGTCATTCTTTTTTGCCCGGGTCCTGAACCTTTTGGATTAGAGTTTTGAGGCCGTTTTCCTGGAATTCATTCACACATCGGCTGTAAATGTCCTTGCAGAGTAGTCTCTCTCTCTCTCTCTCTCTCTCTTCTCTCTCTTGTTAATTGAACCTTTTACCCTTGACGGCTGAATGAAGCAATGATTAATACTTAAAGTAAGTCGTCGACTTGTATTTGATAAGTTAACGGCGTGTGATTATATGTTTTACTGTAGTGTAGATACACCATTACAATGACTATTCGTGATTTGGTCATCTTGCGCGTTTTTTTTTTCGCCATTAAAAACAAGGACGAGATAACTGACATGACGTCTACCGACCCGAAACGCATTTCATTCAGTGACCCACTATATTTTGACTTTAAAATTCATGGGAAGCAACGACGCAACTAAGGATACAAATCAGTCTACGGATTCTAGCGAATCGCTTTCTACACGAGAGGAACGCTCTACCGACAATCGCATAACCGGCTAATCCGATGCAGATTCGGCTATGCCTATTCAGAATCGGGTAATCCGTCCAGAATGTAAACGCTTTATTACTCAATTAACTTTACAATCCGCTTTGATGCCGTGTGCCTTCCCATCCTACCGGGAAATCAGCGGCTCGAGATTAAAAGAACCAGAACATCCTAGGTTTTGGAAACTGGGAACTGGAATGGTTTAGGTGTTTTCGAACAAACCAAGACCGGGGGGGGGAAAATATAAAAATGGATGAAAAGAGTAAAAATATTTAGGGTTTCGAAAACAAGATCTAGAAGAGAAATTGGTGTTAGGATGATCGATGCATGGCAAAGTTTCAAATACGGAAACTAGAAGGATAAATGTTCGAGGATTCGTGGCAGAAGATTAATAGCTTCGTAAACGATAGTTAACCGATTCAACTTTTTAAAAACCCGAGTTAGAATATTAACTGTTTCGAAAACTTGAGATAGAAAACCAATGGTGTCAGAAAGGCAACAGAAAAGATTCCATGTTTAAAAATGAATAGTTAGAAGTCAGTGTTTCCTAAAACTAGGACGAGAATTATCCCCAAAAAGATTTAGACCAATCCGGGTTTCAGGAACGAGATATGTAGCATTAAGGGTTCAAAATCGAGATCTAGATGGTTTAAGGTTTTGTAAAACAAGAGCCAGGAAATTAGCTAACTTTCATTAAGGGATTTTGATTTTTACATCAAGTGGTACTTGACAACTAATAGTCGATTTAATAGCAAGGTAACTGTAACATATTTAATGCAATAAATGAGTTAAAAAATTAAAACAATGGGAAAATAATGATTTACAGGGAAAAGCCTCCATATAATCCAATAAAAGCGAAAACAAAGAAAAAGGAATGTTAACGAAATGACATATTTCAGTGACGGAGTGAAATGACTCTTTTGCTTCGACGTAGATTCCATACGAGATGATTCCATCGCTGATTCCAGCTGTGATTTTAATTGAGAAAACGGTGCCATTTTCTTTCATTATCCTCTTACGAACTGAATTCAACAATTTTTTTTTTTTTTAATATTGGGAAAACTGCCTCCAGCTGCGGGATTGTGACACACGCTGAAGTTCTCTTTTGTTATCTCGGATTTCCTTTCTGAAAATCCAGAGACAAACTTGATGTTGTTGTTTGATTTAAGGGGAATAAACAATGTTTGCCTAAGATTAATGTGATGAAATTAAAGCCTAATAGCTATTTCGTCATTTTCAGGGATATATTTTATATGTAGTTATTTCAGTTGTTTTAGATTTATATACACACACACACACACACACACACACACACACACACACACACACACACACATATATATATATATATATATATATATATATATATATATATATATATATATATATATATATATCCTTAAAGACACAAGTATCGGTTAATATTCAACTGATTATACCTCGGGAATAACTTACACCTAACGGGAATTGTATTCGGTAAGTTCTTCGCCACCAGCGGGATTCGAACTGCCGTCTGGTTTGCCAAACAAACCAGCTATCAATAGGAGTATAATTTGATACCGACTCGATGTTTTTAAAAGATGTTACGGGGTACTTGACAAATATTCACAATAGCAACGTGCTGCAAACTTACCACTCAGCTATCATGATGGAGGTGGGTTGATACTTGATTCTAGGTACAAAACCTGACTGCAACAGGCATTTGTTCCTACTAACTTGTTACTCTCTTGTAGCTCAGTCCTCGTTATCTTGCCAAATCAGACGGAAGTTCGAATCCCACTGATGGAGAAGCACTTGTCAATTATATTTCTCATTAGGAGTAAGTATGATATAAGACGACTTTTGTGGCTTAATATTCGTGAATGGAAAAAAATGTCGCGGTTTATGCGACCAGAACACACACCTTGAATCTTTCGAGGAATAAGTGCAAACACGCCGTGACGTTGTGATATTCACGCGCGCGCGCGCACACACACATTTATAGAATCTACTGTCTTCACTTTGTACCAGTTACGTATGAGATTGTAGTAACCACAAAGAGATCTCTAATCCTGGCGACGGACATCAGATTTACTTCATATTCTCGCAATTGGATCAAAGGCTTTATAGTGGCAAGTGTATCCAAATAGTGTGAAGAATTCGAGAAGTTGGAAGCGGCATTGTTTTTAATGCAGTGACACACATACGCACACATTTATATCTTTATATGTATACGAATATTATACACACACACACACACACACACACACACATATATATATATATATATATATATATATATATAGTATATATATATATATATATATGTGTATTATATTAAGGCACAGGGAGCAGGAGCATTTTATCACTTTGGCTGACTCGCCTACTTTCTTTGTTCCTATATATACACACATACATACATACATATATATCTTTCCGTTCAACTATCACAGGTCTTGGTCGGTGTAGAATTTCCTTAAACTTGGTGGTTATCCTTCAATATTATATCCTGAACAGAATTTGGTAGTAAAGGGAAATTTCAGCTGGGGGCGTTCCTTCTGGGTAGCTTCTAATCACCGTTAGGTCCATTGATTCCAAAACCTCTTTAGTGGAATAGATTTGGAAATGGTTTCATCTATTTCTTAAACTAATAGAACCACTAACATTTAACGATGCACGTTGCACGATTAAAACATTTTCTAGGAGAGATCTTTAGCTCACAGTTAGTTGATGGTCTTACATCTGATCTCTCTCTCTCTCTCTCTCTCTCTCTCTCTCTCTCTCTCTCTCTCTCTCTCTCTCTCTCTCTCTCTCTCTCTCTCTCTACTGTCCGTCTGGCAAATGGAATGTAAATATGTATGCTCTATTTCTTTCTCATACACAAAATTAGCTCTATCGTTTCTCTCTGCAAAAACGAAGTGCTCATCATCATATGCACAAATCTCTCTCTCTCTCTCTCTCTCTCTCTCTCTCTCTCTCTCTCTCTCTTTCTCTCTCTCTGTCGAAGAGATAGACCAGAGCACAAACAGTAAAAGTTTTTGAGGATTATGTGCATTGTGCAAACTCAACCGCCAATTCCAAAAGAGAGAAATTGCGCTTCAACTGCGACGAACGAAATTCCCCCGAGAAATCAGGCATCTTAAAGTAGGAGGACTCCATGAATATGGTTCTAGAAGCGTCGTGAGATAAATTACAACATCCGTTGCGTAGGAGTTTTATACGATCAGATAAATGGGGCTTATATTTAGTTGCAGTAATGTCTATTACAGATAGCTTTTATCATTCTTATTATTATAGTCTTTTTCTTATTTATTAGTTTTAGGTTCATCTATTCTGACAACTTCATTATGCAAAAATAAAAAAAACTAGTTTAAGAGAGAGAGAGAGAGAGAGAGAGAGAGATTCGTGTGGAGACTGAGCGAATAGCCTCCATTCTTGTGGGAAGTAAGATTATGCAAATGACCGAAGGGTCAACCAGTCTCATTATATCCGGAGGAAATAGCAGGATAGATAAGTGAGCATTCTCCTCTTAGCTCTTTCCACATATACAAGAATGAATTCAGGCCATTCCTTTTTATTCGATAAGAATTCGTACCAGTAATGATAGCAATAATGATAATGGTAATAGAAATTATGATGATATTATAATAATGGTAATCCTTCCTGGCAACGGCTTGACTACTGGGTGAAGAAATTGAATCCTCAGCTCTGCGAGACTTATAAATTATAGTTCTTATCGCAACTGTATAATGTTAAAAAGTCCATTATTTCGAATTTCATTTAGCCAATAGTAATAATAATTGATATTAATGGATAATAATGAAGCAGATTGTTTAAAACTGTTGCACCATAAAGAGACTATGTTTTGTTCGACAATTAAAATGCTTAGAACCTCAAAACCAGTAGTACATATTCAGAATGATTTTCTTTTTTTTACTTGTGTCTCTCCTAAAACGTTTGTCTTGAAGGAATACTGAGAATAACACCACATCGCTTTGTCTATGTTTCGCTTTTCTCGTTTTCTTCTTATTTGATTATGTTCTGCCTAACCTTCTTCGACTACGTTGTGGATTTTTTTTGGCTTGTTACAAATGGATGTGCGGTTAGTGTGACGACTGCTGATACAACAACAACAACAATAACAACTTCTTCCATTACTACAACAACTACTATGACTACTACTACTGATAATAAGGATAATGGAGAACAAATGTTTGCCGACAGCTAAATTGAATCTTTCACGTGAAAATAGGGACCAAACTTTTGCCGAAGTTGCTGATGTCCTCAGCGACAAAATAGTAATAATAATAATAATAATAATAATAATAATAATAATAATAATAATAATAATAATAATAATAATAATAACTTGTGATGTCTTCCTGATATTAAGGAGAGAATTTCTCACTAGTTGCTTTCGCGTAAAGTTTCACCTCTTTCCTCTCTGACTGGTCGAGAAGTTGACTCAGGCTGTTCTCTCTCTCTCTCTCTCTCTCTCTCTCTCGCGTTTTCCTGTCCCTGGAATACTCTGGAAAACCTTCGCAGATTTGTTCTGAAGGGAGTTGTTCGAGAGGGCTTTAGGCAGCAAGAGCCTCGATTTACTTATGCCGAACGAAATTTGCACATATTTATATATATATTATATATATATATATATATAATTTATATATATATATATATATATATATATACATATATATATATATATATATATATATATATATATATATATATATGCATATATGATACATAATGTACGTATGTATTTATATATAATTTTTGTCAAGAGGGTTGGTCTTAAACTTTTGGATGAACAATGAACCCGATGCATAGAAAATGTCCACAGCAGAAATTGCATCTTACACCTGTAGCCACAGCAATTCCATCAGCAGGACGTCCAACTTCCTCACGCACACACTGCGCCATTTGCCTCTATCTTCAGCGGACTCTCGCATCCTTGATATTAAAGCAATTTCTAACACTACCCCACCCAGTCGTTCTATCTTACATGTTCTAGATCTGTAACCTCCTCTCTCTCTCTCTCTCTCTCTCGTCCTTCTCATCTCTCTCGTCTCTCTCTCTCTAAATATATATATAATATATATATATATATATATATATATATATATATATATATACATATATATCATATATATATATATATATATATATATATATATATATATATATATATATATATATTGAGTGTGTGTGTAATCGATATGATTATACGCTTACATTTGGTGACTGTTTCATTAGTCTTGTTTTTTATCGGGTCTGGGCTACATTATCGTATGGGGTAACTGTTCCATTTTGCTAATTGATAAGAATGAGATTAAGTCACATTTTTCCTTGTAATAATTCCGCCCCTGTGTGGAGATGTAATAATTGTTTTCCATTTTGAGTCAAAAAGAAAAAACTTCAAACACTAAAATATATGACATAATTAAATATATAAATAAGTAAACAGATTCATTGATTAATTAATAAAGAAAATAATTATGAATAAAGACTACTAGTCTTATGTGGCTTTAGAGGAGTCAGCAAGACGGCCCAACTTCCCAACAATCTGATGCTAATGTAGTTTGCAGAGGCTTCGAGTTTACTAATATGACGTCTCCTTCTGGTCTTCAGAAGTTTCTGTTACCCATCGGGTAATGCGGTTTTCATTATATAATAATAATAATAATAATAATAATAATAATATAATAATAATAATAATAATAATAATAATAATTAATATTATTTTTTTTTTGGGGGTGGGGGTGTTTATCACACTCCTCCAATTCGACTGGGTGGTATTTATAGTGTGGGGTTCCGGGTTGCATCCTGCCTCCTTAGGAGTCCATCACTCTTCTTACTATGTGCACCGTTTCTAGGATGACACTCTTCTGCATGAGTCCTGGAGCTACTTCAGCCTCTAGTTTTTCCAGATTCCTTTTCAGGGATCTTGGGATCGTGCCTAGTGTTCCTATGATTATGGGTACAATTTCCACTGGCATATCAAATATCCTTCTTATTTCTATTTTCAGATCTTGATACTTATCCATTTTTTCCCTTTCTTTCTCTTCAACTTTGGTGTCCCATGGTATTGCGACATCTATGAGTGATACTTTCTTCTTGAGTTTGTCAATCAACGTCACGTCTGGTCTATTTGCACGTATCACCCTATCTCTTCTGATACCATAGTCCCAGAGGATCTTTGCCAGATCATTTTTCGTATTGCACTTCCTACATATGGGAGAAATTTTATTTCCATCTATCGTTCTTTGGATATATCTGGTTCTTAGGGCCTGATCTTGTGCCGCTGTTATCATTCTTTCAGTTTCCTTTTTGAGCTCTCCCCTCTGTAACCATTGCCATGAGTCATCGCTGGCCAGTTCTTTAGTCTGTCTCATGTATTGTCCGTGCATAGGTTTGTTGTGCCACTCCTCTGTTCTGTTTGTCATTCTCCTGTCTCTGTATATTTCTGGGTCTTCGTCTACTTTTATTAGTCCTTCTTCCTATGCACACTTGAGCCACTAGTCTTCAATGGGTTTCAGATATTGCCCAAGTGCTCTGTTCTCGATGTTGACGCAGTCCTCTATGCTTAGTAGTCCTCTCCCTCCTTCCTTTCGTGTTATGTATCGCTGTCCGTATTTGCTCTTGGGTGTAGTGCTTTGTGTATTGTCATATGTTTCCTAGTTTTCTGGTCTATGTTGCGGAGTTCTGCCTTCGTCCATTCCATTATTCCTGCATTGTATCTGATTACTGGCACTGCCCATGTGTTATGGCTTTTATCATATTTCCGGCGTTGAGTTTTGACTTGAAGTATCGCCTCGAGTCTCTGCATATATTCTTTCCTGGTCGTGTCCTTCATCTCTTGGTGTTTTATATCCCCTCTTTCCATTATTCCCTGGTATTTGAATCCCGACTTATCTATGTTTGATGTTGTTCCCATTTGGTAGCTTTATCCCTTCAGTCTTTGTTACTTTGCCCTTTTGTATGTTGACTAAGGCACATTTTTCTATTCCAAACTCCATCCTGATGTCCCCAGATACAATCCTTACAGTCTGGATTAGGGTATCTATTTCCCTGATGCTCTTACCATACAGCTTGATGTCGTCCATGAACATCAGATGGTTATTATTATTATTATTATTATTATTATTATTATTATTATTATTATTATTATTATTATTATTATTATGACTTTGGTCTAGTTATGAATATCTTTGGGTGGATTATTCTTACGCAGTGATGGTCATAACCATTGTGCCGCCAGTTTCCTAAATCATTCATGTAATATGCATTGCTGCACTTTTATTATTATTATTATCATTATTATTATTCTTAAATAAATTTATGTGGATGTTAGATGTTAGGGTTCACGACATTTTTCTATTTTTAGTAAGAATATATGAATAGTTTCACTATTATTCCCACATTTGTCTTCCGGCGTCCATTTCCGGGGATGACTGATTAACATCTTTATGACATTTTTCCTTTTTCAGTAAGAACGTCTGAACATTATTGCAATATTAGAATTAATTTCTCTTTTCATATATTGTCTTCATATTTTTGGAGGAATGACTGGCAGGATTATGACGTTGTACTATTTTCAGTGAAACTGTGCTTATATTTATGATAAAAGATAATAAGAATAGAAATGGAGTGACCGGCGGAAAGATTATCTCAGTCATTCCCTTCCGTGACAGGCCAACACATCTGTATACTTAACTTCCCAGCGCCTCAGTCTCTTTACTTTTCCTCCTTAATCTCAAGCGGACATCCATCTTTCTCCCTCATTTGAGCAGTCACAACACTCAGCGATCACGAGAGAGACCATTTATCAACGACATTTTCGCGTCTCATAATCGAATCAAGTTTGTTTGGGTCTTGATACGTGACGTCATAATGTGATATCGAACACCACTGCTTGGGGCTATCATAATCTAGTCCTAGTCCCTGATACTTACTTTTCTCAACCCAGATAAGATTGCACTGTGTTTTTTTATGCTTACTTTATGAAAGGCATTACTACAAAGACCTTCTCTGTCATGAAATGATATTTGTAATCCAATTCTCTAAATACATGTCCTTTTATAGATCGAAGAATCCTTGCAACAGTGGAAGCCCTAATTAAGTCTTAGTTTTATCTCTCATTCTCAGAGGTGCAGATGCAATAATTTAGAAACGAATGAAAACGTTCAGTAATCCACCAGACAGTGGACGCTCCGCGAAACGCGATGGTAGCAGCTGAATAACCAATGTGATTGCTCTGTTCATTTAGCTCCTCGGCAAGATGGTTATCCCAGCAATGGTCAAGAAAATTTCAGTACAACCATTTTCTCCGTAACTGTTGGCCAGAATTTGGAAGGACACTTTGTTTTTAATTTCCAGAATTGTTTTGTTTCCTGGAATGGAATTTGCTCCATTAAATATAATGGGCAAAGAAATGGACGAGTGGGACTTTTTTATGTGGGCTATTCTGGGGGTGGGTAGTTGAATGAACAATTGCAATGAAGAACAAAGCACACTCGGAGACAAGCGGATAGCTTCTACGTAGGTGTATGCAGCTGCTGATATTGTGGAAGTCTTCTTGATAGGGGAGTATCTGCTATTCAGTGGTTCAAGTATGAATGCTGTAGTGGTCATTGTCTATTATAAATACACACACAACTCAACATTTAAGTACGTATTTTTAAAAAATGTCACGACGCCTCAAACTAGAGCACCCAGTTCATATCCAGTAAAAGTACTGGATATGAACTGAAACCAAACTCTACCCTGGCCATCAACATTGCAGTCAGGCAGCGAGATAGAGTTTGTCGTCGAAAGCATAAAGCTGAACAAAATTAGAGACAGATCTCAGGTCTAATGAAATTCCCTTTGTTTATCCCAGATATATCTTCGGGCTAAGGTCCTTTTTACTGAAGTGCTTTCACAGGGTTTATTACGACGCTGTTGCATTGAGTGACTCCGGTGACAATGTTCCTTTACTACCAAAGTGGAAGTTCAATCTTTTTGGAATTATTCATAAAAGCGAAAATCAAGTTCAGTTAGGTAAGGAACTTGAAGTAATAATGTCTTTGAATGCTTTATTTGCTTGTTTATTAGTAGAAGTAAAAGATTTGTTTACGTAACATAGGGGAATGCATGATCAGCAACTTTTAAACGTCATCAAAACCAGATTCGAAGGAGGTACAAATTAGTTGGGAAAGGAAATAGGCGGGACTGCACTCATCACATGTGTGTGTATACATTATATATATATATATATATATATATATATATATATATATATATATATATGTATGTATGTATATATATATATATATATATATATATATATATATATATATATATATATATATATATATATATATATATATACTGAGTTATAAAATGTTAACAAAAAATTCCTTATATTCGGAAAAGCGAGACTGTATCGAAAAACAGAAAATAATCTTATTTATGTCTGTAAATATTGGAAGGCATATTCATGAATTGCAACAATAATAGGAATGCCACAAAATAATTAACTGTCTCACAGGTTGATGGTATTGAGCGAAATTCACCTAATTAGCGTATATCAATTACTGGGATCTCATCTCAAATAGCAAGTTCATATTTTCACAATTAAGGATTAATTAATCACATTTCAGCATCCCAGAAGGCCCCTCCCCCCCCCCCCCCCCCCCCCCCCCCCCCCCCCCCCCCCCCCCCCCCCCCCCCCCCCCCCCCCCCCCCCCCCCCCCCCCCTCTCCCCAAAAGAAAACGTCTGTTATTGCGTTGCATAAATTCTGCAACTCGGTTCTCACTGAAAACTCCGAGAGAGGTTCCCATCACAGCAAAACCGAATGATAAGCGTTGCATTTCCAGCCTTGGTGCTTGATTCTCTACGGAGGTTGAAGTGAGGATTTGTGTCCTGTATGAAGCGCTTTCATGGACTGTAGTTCAACAGAGACTCCGTTGCAACAGAGCAAATGGAATTGGAGGATAAAGCCTTCGACTGAAGGGGCAACTGAATGAGGAAGTTTCACGTCAGCGTAAACACCAGCTGACGCTGTGTCCCTTCTTACGATATTTTAATGGAGGAAATTCGTATCTCATTACCTTGTCTTTCGCTGAGGGTTTATTAAATAATGAGGCCTTTAACTCATGTGTAAACAAAGATATCTACAGATATATTATATCTTATATAAATAGCCTTAAAATGTTCTGGGAGTGGAAGAGAACCAGTGTAATTCCCTGGTACTTGACTTTCTTCTCTGTCTGTACAACTCCTTCAGGTTATCACCCTTAATTAACCACCAAATAAACACGACTGGCCTCCTTGGTACATAATGAACTGGAGTTTGATTTAAGAATGCCTCGTAAATGATTCGGGTTTGTTGTGTCGTTAGAAAAGAAAACAGTAGGTATAAAAGATAACTTCTTTTTTACGTCTTCAATATTTTTTGATATTCTTGTGATTATGTACCACACATACACAGGAGCTGTGAAATAAAACCCCATTACTTCAATAAGTATATGATACATTCTCCATACAAAAATAAATGGGTTGACTTTTAGTTTAACAGAACAAAACAAATGCTGTATAAAATTTTTTAGGTTTAAAGTTTGTTCCCCATTAGGAAAAAATTCCCGGTCTCTGTCCGTTTGTCTCTGTTCCGTTCTCGTCTATTCCAGAGGAAGGAGAGGAGCCAAGAAGTGGCTGAATATCGTTACTTCATGGAAAGGGCAAATAGCTCTCTCTCTCTCTCTTCCTTGCGTGGATACAGCTCCCATTATTTATGAGGTCCTTCAATTTTCATCATTTTTATTCCCCCACATCGGAAAATCTTAAATCAGAGTTGAAGAGGAGCAAGTGTATTGTTCGGGAGATTTATAATGAGTGAAACATAGGACGAGTTTGCTGAGAATTTTTTGCATTTTTACCTAAAGGAAATCGAAGGGTTGCTGGTAACTCAAGGATACAAAATTAATTAGGATGTTGGTGTAATTATATATATATATATATATATATATATATATATATATAATATATATATATATATATATATATATATATATAGTATATATACATATATATAATATAGATATATATATATATCGCAGATTAGTAAATACACATATAAAACTTGTCATTTTCATTCCTTGTATCATGGACATCCCCTGGAGGTTTTATATATATATATATATATATATATATATATATATATATATATATATATACATATATTATTTATATATATATATATATATATATATATATATATATATATATATATATATATATATATATATACAATGTGGGTGTCCTTATGTGTGTGTTTGTGTATGTTTCGAATGACAGAGGTGTTTCCAGATGAAAACAATGCAAGCGGTTTAAAATCTGAGCTAAAATTTACCTATATTTATAAGATTGATTCCCACTGTCTCAAATTCTGACATTGTTAAAAGAATGTATGAGGGAAATAAATTAAAATCTTATTGTCTAATGCACAACTTGATAGTCAAATAATCATTTGCAAATTACAGCTTTCACCTAACTCAGATTAGTCAGGGATTCTCTTCTTGTAAACAGTTATGGTTATCAAATATTAGAAGTCAAATGTTACAGGCAAGGCTCTGAGTATATATCATTTATTATTTTTTTCATGAGCAGGTTGCAATATCTTTATCAATATTGTAATTAGTGGTAGTATTTGTGAGTTCGGGATATGTAGGAAAAAACAGGAGAGAGATAAGTTCCCGTGCATGCAATGGAGGACATGCAAAAATAATAATCGATGAAACGTTTAACACAGATGTATTCTTCTTAGCTACACAGGTGGCCTTTAACTGTAATTATTCCGTTAACTATATTAGTGCACAACCGGACGGCAGGTTAGACTGTTATTGACACTACATGGTGACACTCGTCTTTGTGTGGCGGCCGACGGGAATGCGCGGGGCACTGGGCACTCGTGTCTCGACCCAGTCAGTCTGTACTGTATGGGACCCGCTAACGAACTGATCTGACCGATCGGCAATCTGTTTTAAATGCCCCCTACACACAGCATCGTTATGCAAGAAGCTGATTGGTTATTCTGGCTCCTTAGACACAAGGGCCAATCAAGAAGGGATATAGAGATGCGTGCACTCTTTTGAACTGCCTAAGCCACGCCAACTTGTAACGTCTTTGGCGGTTGCCTTGCTTTGTTACACATACACACATTATCACTTACAACGGTTTCACGGGACTTCAGACTATCACGGAAAAGGCATATTCAAATCTGTATCTAATCAGCTCATCACTCCCTCCCCAGTTCTTGCGTCCCGCAAGACATACACTGATCTTATGATTTGCGGATTGTTTTTCTTCTTTGAGTGCCGTACCGTCCAGTTTGTGCAAAATTTAAAACTATTATGGTAGGGCCATTTGGCGTGTCACAAACACAAGTTACAACAAATGAATCTCACGCCTTACAATGTGTCATACAGAAAAAAAAATTTAGGTTCACATTCAATAATATCAATAATAAATAGTGGATAGTCACAGCTCCAGCTCAAAAAAGTTAAATTCATAAATAAAAATTCACATAACATGAGTCAAAAATGAAACGTTACCCATAAGATATTTGGTAAATGTATAAGAAAATTACTGAGTTCCTTTTGCAATACAACAAAAATAAGAAAATAAAAAAATCAAAATTCAAAGATTACACACAAAAAAATACCTTTTTAAAAAAATAATCTCACATTCCCATATCATCGATGGAAGATCATAAATTTCTGACAAAGTATAAACAGCATTGACAGTGATATGAAATTTTGGACACTATAATTGGCATCAATAGAAATTCTTAAAAAATTTGATACATCGTAACAATATGTGTTTAATATGACTTGAAATGGAATAAAAAATAAGAGTGCAATAAAAGATAATCAAGTTATAAACACATAGACTCACTCATTATATGCTTGGAACTGTAACAAAATGTTTTAACAAAATTAGACATCAATTTCTCAGCAATAACTGACATGAAACAAAAGTGCATAAGCATGTTTTTATGATATTCTCTGTTCACTTTGTGACGACACATTTTCTCATGAGTCGCGCTGGTATGCTATGTAAGTGCACCTACAATTATGTGGATGGTTTGCTTTATCGGAGTGGGAGGAAGGGCGGCACAACAAGTTACTCCTTTTTTTCTTTCTTTTATGAAGAATTTATCTCGTGCATGTTCAGAAAACTGTGACTTGTCAGCCAACTCCCTTACACGCTAGCAAACCCACACACACTCATCACAATGCATACTCCAGGGGGGCACTCACTCATCACGTTCATAACACAAAAGCTGGACCTCACTTGCCTCTGTTTTCTGTTGCAACTCACCCATAGGTGTAACTGAAACTTTTAAATGTATGCGTCGCAGTTCCTCTCTCTCTCTCTGGCTTGTGTCTTACAGTACTCTTGGGAAGAGCGTCTGCTACTCTTATTACTCTTTTTTATTTTATGATATGATCAATCCCCACAATGCCGAACTCTTACAGTTGCTCGATTCTACGATCTTGTTGAGAAGTTAACATTCTGAAGGGCATATCTATATCAGGGATAAAAATACAATTTGTTCTCACTTCATCATCAAATTTAAAAATTACTTCTCTTTCCCAATGAAAATCAGACTACTCTTTCAACAAACATATCAGTCTCGTTACTTTACTCAAACAAACTCTAATGACTTTACGTTAATAATTCTGTCTTTAATTAAATCTTAATCACAATTCTTCGATAGGGACAAATGGGATGCATTGTCGTTCGTAATACTCCCAACTATAACCAGAACACGGCCTAAGGGAACCATCCTTTTTTTTCTCTTATTTTTTATTTTTTTTTAACATTACTTTCTACAAATTCCCTATCTGCATTTCCCTAACACAACATGCTATTGATTACACTATTAAAGGCTACACAACTCGTTCATTGTGCAGTCGAACTAATACTAATATTACTATCAGTGACAACTTTTAGCAATCACGACAGCGGGTAGGGAGTTGGCTTCTAGGCAGGGCGAAGTCTCCCACCACCGGGGGTGTGAAGGGTATCCTCTCATCACATCCCCATAGTATCCCAGGACACTGTCCCTCTCTGCCATACGGTTGAGATGTTCCCGTTTTCTATGCAATTTGCTCGCAGGTCAGCAGCTTGAACTATTAGTGCCAGCAGCGGTGCCGGCGATCGCTACTGACGATATTAGTTTGCTTGTATCTTCTTCACATCGCGCCTGGATTCTCTTACTGGTTGCTGGCTGTCATCTGGTGTCTATCAATTATTCCTTAATCTAACATTGCTTAATCCTATCCATACCTTAACCAGGTATCGTGACTTCCTTCACGGGTCGAGGTTGGTAAGGGAACTTCTGCACTATTCACCTTGTTAATACCATCCCTCTACTCTTCAATAGGTCGCGATCAGAAGTAGGAGTGGACTTCCCCCTTCCCACTGGGTCACGGGGGAGAGGCTCTGGTTGACCTCTCTCTGTCCCAGCATTCTTGACTCGTGGGTGGACAGGTTGTTCTCTACTCCCGTACTCCTCAAGGGTGAGGATTTGCAATCCCATCCCTCACAACAAGACAACAAAACAAGGCGTCCCTTGTTCTCGGGAACTGCATAACAGTCCCGCACGGCACGGGGGGTAACCAGGGGTACTACCTTCCCGGCATTACCTCCATGCCATCTCCTGCTACTGCCAACTTCCGTCCTTCCTGGTGAGGTTGGACTGCTCGCCATCTCTCCGTTCAAAACACGTTCGTTACTCCTCTACTTGGTCAGTTGGTCTGCTACAAGAGTTGGTTACTCGGGGGGTCACGAAGGGTGTTCGGGTGCCACCACCATGGCACCACCGTCGTTTGAATTTGGCGCTGCAACCGCCGATTTTGAATTCTCCCACACTACTCTTTGTCTGTTCGTATGTCTCGTACGGATTTTTCCAATATTTTGTGAATACTTCCGCCGATTGGAATTATTCTCTCGCCCGTTCGTCATCGAATTCGGTCGCGAAACTGTCTAACAGAGGTAATTTATTAACGATTTCTACGATCGCACTCTGTCTGTCTGGTTAGCACTGCGTTTTTTTTTCTTCGAAATCGTAGGGTGTGATTGTACACTGTCTTTCTGGTTAGCACTAGATATTTCGAAATCGTATGGTGTGATTGTACACTGTCTTCCTGGTTAGCACTGTGCATTTTGAAATCGTATAGTGTGATTGTACACTGTCTTTCTGGTTAGCACTATGCATTTCGAAATCGTATGGTGTGATTGTACACTGTTTTTCTGGTTAGTACTATGCATTTCGAAATCATATGGTGTGATTGTACACTGTCTTTCTGGTTAGCACTGCGCATTTCGAAATCGTACGGTGTGATTGTGCACTGTCTTTCTGGTTGGCAATGCGCATTTCTAAATCGTAGGGCCACTAGATTTATAATTCCCGTTCATAGCACTGCTCATCACTTTTCTGCCGACTGCTTTAACCATAACTGTTTTTATCCAGTTCGTTCGTTTCATTATTTCCCTCGTCATCACCGTCCATCGAACTTTCTCTCGTTTCCATGTTTATTTCACCTCATATCACTGTTTGTCAGCTAAAATGATTTAGCACTAACGTTTGTTTGACACCACAAGACCATATATGATCCCACAAGACTCGCAAGACCCCATAGGACCTTACAGGACTCATGAACCCCACAGGACGCCACAGGACCCTAAAGGACCCCACGACTGACACCAAAATTATATGACCTGATCTCGGTCATTTGTGGGTTCGGGATATGAAGGAAAAAACAGGAGAGAGATAAGTTCCCATGCATGCAATGGAGGACATGCAAAAATAATAATCGATGAAATGTTTAACACAGATGTATTTTTCTTAGCTACACAGGTGGCCTTTAACTGTAATTATTCCGTTAACTATATTAGTGCACAACCGGACGGCAGGTTAGACTGTTATTGACACTACATGGTGACACTCCTCGTCTTTGTGTGGCGGCCGACGGGAATGCACGGGGCACTGGGCACTCGTGTCTCGACCCAGTCAGTCTGTACTGTATGGGACCCGCTAACGAACTGATCTGACCGATCGGCAATCTGTTTTAAATGCCCCCTACACACAGCATCGTTATGCAAGAAGCTGATTGGTTATTCTGGCTCCTTAGACACAAGGGCCAATCAAGAAGGGATAATGAGATGCGTGCACTCTTTTGAACTGCCTAAGCACGCCAACTTGTAACGTCTTTGCGTTGCCTTGCTTTGTTACACATACACACAGTATCACTTATAACGGTTTCACGGGACTTCAGACTATCACGGAAAAGGCATATTCAAACTGTATCGAATCAGCTCATATATATATATATATATATATTATATATATATATATATATATATATATATATATATATATATATATATATATATATATATATATATATATATATCGCAGATCAGTAAACTTGTCATTTTCACTCCTTGTATATTATGAACATGCCCTGGAGGTTTTATCTATATAGATATATATATATATATCATAGAATATATATATATACTTATATATATATACATCTATATATGATATATATAATATATATAATTTATATATATATATATATATATATATATAATATATATATAATATATATATATATGATATATATATACAATGTTGGTGTCCTTATGTGTGTTTGTGTATGTTTCGAATGACAGAGGTGTTTCCAGATGAAAACAATGCAAACGGTTTAAAATCTGAGCTAAAATTTACCTATATTTATAAGCCTGATTCCCACTGTCTCAAATTCTGACATTGTTAACAGAATGTATGAGAGAAATAAATTAAAATCTTACTGTCTAATGCACAACGTGATAGTCAAATAATCATTTACAAATTACAGCTTTCACCTAACTCAGATTTCTCAGGGATTCTCTTCTTGTAAACAGTTATAGTTATCAAATATTAGAAGTCAAATGTTAGAGGCAAGGCTCTGAGTATATATCCTTTATTATTTTTTTCATAAGCATGTTGCAATATCTGTATCACTATTGTAATTAGTGGTAATATCATACTTTAATGTAGTTACTGACGCCTAGAGTGCCATCCAGTAGAATAAGAACCTTCCATAGTATAAAATGTGAAATTATGAACCAATACCACAAAGAAATATGAACGAAAGCACATACGCGAATCACGGATACAGAAACATTAACAAATCCTAAAACATAAATATTTACAAAATACATTTGAATGATAATTTAGTGAAAATAAAGTTTAGTAGAAGTGCTTTTTAAAGAGACATTTCAAGCTTTCTTAAATAAGGAACCCCAAATCTTCTTCAGAAAACAAGCAGAGAATCAACATGTTCACGATGACCGAGGTACAATAAGAAAAGTGACCCTAAAGCCAACTGCAGCTCGAATCAAAATTAATTTATAACAACAGAATACGTCATAGAAATTCATTTATCTTCTCTGCCTTTCCCCTGACGCTGCTCTGCAAATCCGTCTCCTGTTGTATCATTCTCCCTTCTAATACAATCACTGAAGACTCATCTCAGGGGATTTGGGGGGCGAGGGGCCCCGGTTGGGGATCTGGGTTATTTTGTCCAGGTATTAATAGTTCTTGCTTTCTTGGGTTCCTTTATTTGTTTCTCTCTCCTTTTTTTCATTTCTTTAGAGATGCTATTTAGAGATCGTTTCCCAGAATAAGAATTTCGGTCGTCTTTCTTGCCCTCATTTCTGGAAGGGAAGATTCTTTTGTGTTTCTACAAAATGCAAATATTTTCTTCACCTTTCCTCTTCATTATATTATTTTTCAGTTTATATTTAAGGATACATAGGTACAGTTGCATTGTAGAGAGAAGTGAATTAAATATACGTAAGATATTAAGAATATCCCCTTTTGATTTCTTCTATTTCATCGTTATTTCAAATCATAGTGAACTATTTCTTTTAACACTAAGAATTACTCTTCTGTTCATTTGTAATCGAAGAAGATAGTATTTATTAGTGCAAAGAATGAAGCAGGTAACTTTTTTATCATGGACTCTCGAATTCCAAGCAAATCGATGATTTTTCATAAATGATTCAGTTTCATAACCGTCATTTCCCTTCTCTCAGCTATTCAGCTGGAGAGTCGAGTTCATTGATATTACTTGAGTCTTCTCATTTGTTATAAGTCAGTGATATATTATTATTATTCATTATTATTTTTATTTTTTTTTTTTTTTTTTTTTTTTTTTTTTTTTTTTTTTTTGCTCTATCACAGTCCTCCAATTCGACTGGGTGGTATTTATAGTGTGGGGTTCCGGGATGCATCCTGCCTCCTTAGGAGTCCATCACTTTTCTTACTATGTGTGCCGTTTCTAGGATCCCACTCTTCTGCATGAGTCCTGGAGCTACTTCAGCCTCTAGTTTTTCTAGATTCCTTTTCAGGGATCTTGGGATCGTGCCTAGTGCTCCTATGATTATGGGTACGATTTCCACTGGCATATCCCATATCCTTCTTATTTCTATTTTCAGATCTTGATACTTATCCATTTTTTTCCCTCTCTTTCTCTTCAACTGTGGTGTCCCATGGTATTGCGACATCAATGAGTGATACTTTCTTCTTGACTTTGTCAATCAAACGTCACGTCTGGTCTATTTGCACGTATCACCCTATCCGTTCTGATACCATAGTCCAGAGGATCTTTGCCTGATCGTTTTCTATCACTCCTTCAGGTTGGTGCTCGTACCACTTATTACTGGCAAGGTAGCTGATGTTTCTTGCACAGGCTCCAGTGGAGGGCTTTTGCTACTGAATCATGCCTCTTTTTTGTACTGGTTCTGTGCAAGTGCCGGGCATTCACTTGCTATGTGGTTTATGGTTTCATTTTCGTATTGCACTTCCTACACCTATTGGAGAGATCTTTATTTCCGTTCTATCGTTCTTTGAACATACCTGGTTCTTAGGAGCCTGATCTTGTGCCGCTGTTATCATTCCTTCAGTTTCCTTCTTTAGCTCTCCCCCTCTGTAGCCATTGCCAATTGTCATCGCTGGCTAGTTCTTTAGTCTGTCTCATGTATTGTCCGTGCATCGGTTTGTTGTGCCAGTCCTCTGTTCTGTCTGTCTTTCTCCTGTCTCTGTATATTTCTGGGTCTTCGTCTACTTTTATCAGTCCTTCTTCCCATGCACTCTTTTAGCCACTCGTCTTCACTGGTTTTCAGATATTGCCCCAGTGCTCTGTTCTCGATGTTTACGCTGTCCTCTATACTTAGTAGTCCTCTCCCTCCTTTCTTTCGTGTTATGTATAGTCTGTCCGTATTTTGCTCTTGGGTGTAGTACTTTGTGTATTGTCATATGTTTCCTGGTTTTTCTGATCTATGCTGCGGAGTTCTGCCTTCGTCCATTCCACTATTCCTGCGCTGTATCTGATTACTGGCAGGCAATGCCCATGTATGGCTTTTATCATATTTCCGCGTTGAGTTTTGACTTGAGTATCGCCTTGAGTCTCTGCATATATTCTTTCCTGATCGTGTCCTTCATCTCTTGGTGTTTTATATCCCCTCCTTCCATTATTCCCAGGTATTTGTATCCTGTCTCATCTATGTGTTTGATGTTGCTCCCATCTGGTAGCTTTATCCCTTCAGTTCTCGTTACTTTGGCTTTTTGTATGTTGACTAAGGCGCATTTTTCTATTCCAAACTCCATCCTGATGTCCCCAGATACAATCCTTACAGTCTGATTAGGGTATCTATTTCCTTGATGCTCTTACCATACAGCTTGATGTCGTCCATGAACATCAGATGGTTGATTCTGTTGCCTCTTTTCTTGAGTTGGTACCCGGCATCCATCTTCTGTAGTACTTTTGTCATGGGAATCATGGCTACTACGAAGAGTAGTGGGGACAGTGAGTCGCCCTGGAAGATCCCTCTCCTGATATTAACCTCTGCTAGTCTTATTCCAGAGCTTGTAAGTATTGTATTCCAGTTGCGCATTGTATTTTTGAGGAAGCTGATGGTGTTTTCCTCTGCCCCATATATTTTCAGGCATTCTATTAGCCATGTGTGTGGTATCATGTCGAAGGCTTTCTTATAGTCTATCCATGCCATGCTTAGGTTGGTTTTCCTTCTCCTACTGTTCTTCATTACCATTTTGTCTATCAGGAGCTGGTCTTTTGTGCCGCCCTGCACTTCCTTCTGCAGCCTTTCTGTTGGTGGGGGATGGGTGTTTGTCTCCTCTAGGTAGTTGTATAGCCTTTCACTGATGATACCTGTTAGTAACTTCCACATTATTGGTAGACAGGTGATAGGCCTGTAGTTACTGGCTATATTTCCCTTACTCTTGTCTTTTTGTACTAAGGATGTTCTTCCTGTGGTCATCCATTTGGGTGCTTGGTGATTTGAGATACAATGCTGGAGTTGTTCTGCTATTCGTGGGTGTAGGGCCTTGAAGTCTTTGGGGTATATGAGATCCCATGCCAGGACTGTGACCAATCTTACATCGGATTTACAGGTAAATCACTTCCCCAGAGATTAATACAACACAAACGGCTATTTTCAACCATATAAATGAACATAACCATAGAATAAACTGGAATATGTAACGTGTAATTTATAGCAGCAACTGCCGGTACAAGAGTCAAATGATGGAATCGGCCTTAATAAAAGAGAAGCAGGTAATGAACATCTCAAAAGGGAATTGGATATCAGATATCGTCGACGCAGTGTTCATTCAACCAACGCTTAAGAAGATTAAAGGAAGATTATCAGCGGGGTGACCTAAATTGGCTTACTTGTGGACGAATCTCTTGGTATAAATACCACCTTTTCTGTAAACTTTTCTCATTCATATACCTGAGGAGAGAGAGACAGCAGTCTCTGAAATATAGTACTTTTCTCTCTACATTTTGGTGTTTTTATGGGCTCCTTTTATTAGATATATATATATATATATATATATTATAGATATATACATATATATATTATATAATATATGTATATATATATATATATATATATATATATATATATATATATATATATATATATATATATATATATATATATATGTATGTATATATATATATATATATATATATATATATATATATATATATATATATATATATATATATATATATATATAGAAAGAGAGAGACAGAGACAGAGACAGAGTCGGAAAGCTATACGATAAAATATGAGAAAGGGAGAGAATGAAGGAAGGGACGCAATCTCTGAATCTTGACTTCCCTTCTATAACTTTATGGTAGTTGGAGTAGGTCGTTGAGAGGGATTGTTAACAAGAGCTATATTTCAGCTGTTCGTTTTTTCCTTTTTAAACAAACTTATCATTATATCTTTGATAATTATTATTATTATTATTATTATTATTATTATTATTATTATTATTATTATTATTATTATTATTATTATTATTGAGAAAGGAAGCAGCTTACAATGGCTTGCATGACAATTGACAGTCCTCTAAGCTGACAGCAGCAGGCCAATGAAGTGGGGGAATTGGGTGACTATGGCAAACTTCCAAAAACTAAGCCCAGAATGTTATCGGATACGGATACGCATGTTGTCCGGATGTGCCGTGGATTCTGATTTACGTGGAATAACACTGAGGAAAACAAGTACGAGGCCGCTTTGGAATGCACTGTTGGAATGGCTTCATTTTAGATAATGACGCTGATGCAAATGGAATGCGATTTTATTTCTGAAGTAAACCCCAGGAGCCTGTAGATCGCTCTCTCTCTCTCTCTCTCTCTCTCTCTCTCTCATCCTTGAACGCACACTCAAACAAAACTTATGATAGGCATATAAATTCTTGGAATTGATGATGTTATGATGAAGGAATTGATTATGCATTTTATGAGGTTATATATATATATATATATATAGGATATATATATATATATATATATATATAGAGAGAGAGAGAGAGAGAGAGAGAGAGAGAGAGAAATTTACATTCGTACCTGTTCGGTATGTCCAATAATCCATTGGCTGTACATATCAGATCCCTCTAATTAAATATGACCTCATAATAGGTCTTTTTTGCTCACATAAAGTATTCAGATAGCGGAGATGTCGATTCCTCCATTACCAGTCCTTCTTTTTGTGGCACCTACAGCAAATACCTGTAGAGATTATTGACCTGGTGAAAATGTTATATAAGTGTATTATATATAGTAATAAAGATTTGGTAATTACTTATTTCTTATGACTCATTCATTAAGATTTGCAATAAAAGAGCCTTATTGCCAGCAATTGTAATATGAAATAAATTAATAAATTATTGTCATATAAATGAAAGGTTAAACTTATTGTGTCTCGTTTTAATAGTTTAGTAACTTTAGTTAAATTTTCCTCAGTTCTAACAGTATAGTAGCTCGAGTTGAAAAATCTCTTGGCACCTCGCGGGCCACTTAAGACCATCCCGCGGGCCACATTTGGCCATGAGTTTGACACCCCGGATATACGCAAACACAGGTTTCATATCCAATCAGCCCATAATTCAATACAGAATAACGGAAGGTCCTCAGTCTATTTACAAGAGGCCATGGTAGCCCATATAAATTATGAGAGCAATAATAGATAGAAATAATATACATGTTAGCAGTAATGATAATGATGATAATAGTAAAAATTACGTTATGATAATGATAATCCTTCCTGACAACGACTTGAATACAGGGAGGAGACAAAGAATCCTCAGATCTGCGTGAGTTGTAAATTATACAGCTGAGGGCTTTCGGAAGTCTGCTCTTATCACAACTGTATAATGTTATAAAGTCCATAATTGAAATTTTAGATACCGGGAATAACACCACATCTCTTTGCCTTTGTTTCGCTTTTCTCATTTTCTTCTTATTTGATTATGTTCTGCCTCAGCTTCTTCGACTACGTCGTGGATTTTTTTGGCTAGTTGCAAATAGATGTGCGGTTAGTGTGACCACTTCTGCTACTACTACTACTACTACTGATAATAATGATAATGAAGAAAAGACGTTTGCCAACAGCTAAATTGAATTTCCTTCATGTGAAAACAGAGACCAAACTTTCGCAGAATTTGCTAAAGTCTTCGGCAGCAAAAGCAATAATTATAATGAGAGCCTTTGATGCTCTGCTGAAAATCAGGAGAGAAGTTCTCGCGAGTTGTGTTCCCGGGAAGTTTCATCTCTTTCCTCTCTGATTGGCCGTGAAGTTTACTCAGGCTGTTCTCTCTCTCTCTCTCTCTCTCTCTGCCCCCGGAATACTCAGGGGAGCCTTCGCAGATTTGTTCTGAAGGGACTTGTTCAAGAGGGCTTTGGGCAGCAAGAGCCTCGATTTACTTATGTTGAACGAGATTTGCAGAGATTTTGAAAGCGAGATATAGAGTATTACTTACGTATACACACACATACGCACACGTCTCTCTCTCTAATATATATCTATCTATCTATATATATATATATATATATATGTATGTAGTATGTGTATATATATCACACACACACACACACACACATATATATATATATATATATATATATATATATATATATATATATATATATATATACTATCTTATCTTACAGTTGTTCTCTGCATTATGGAATCGCTGACACCGGACCTCATTCCTCGTATACTTGACAATGAGGACTGTTAGTAATATATATACATTATATATATATATATATATATATATATATATATATATATATATATATATATGATTCATGTGTGTAGCTATATATACAATGCATATGATAATACCCGCAGGTTTGGCGGCTGTTTCTTTTCATCTGCTAAGCTCGGGAACCCTTTATTTCGCATTATCAGGGATTGACACACTTCCGTCCTTTTGTGTTTTTCTTTTCTGGTTGGGCTACATTAGCGGTATAACCATCCCTTTGCTTATTAAACAGAATTAAACTCTGTCACATTTTCCATATAATTCTTCGCCCTGCGTGGGAATGTAATCATTGTTGTCCACCAATATATAAGTAAATAAATAAGTAAACAGATTAGTTGATTAGTAATTAATAAACGAAATGATTATGGATAAAGACAGCTAGTCCAAAGTGGCTTTAGAGAAGTCAGCAAAGACGACCCAACTTCCCCACAATCTAATCTATCTAATGCTAATATAGTTAGCCGAGACTTCGGGATGACTAACAAGACGTCTCCCGCTGTTCTTGTGAAGTTTCTCAGTTGCCACCAGCAATGAATCAGACAAGCAAACAACAAGCCAAGGAATCATGGCGGTTCTTTCATTATTATTTTCTTTTTCTATCACAGTCATCCTATAGTGTGGGGTTCCGGGTTGCATCCTGGCAGTGTCTGATTCTGATTATCAGGGTTCCCAGACGTACGATAATTATCGTACGAGTACGATAATTTGACCCTCTGTACGATAAACGATAACGAGCGAACGATATACGATAATTCGCGATATATGTAAGATAATTACTGGAAATGTACGATAATTTGAATCTTTTCGTCAACTTATAGGAATATAGAAGATTCAAGGCTATAAGGCACCCAAGGTCATTCACCGCCTGAAAATAAGTAAAGCTTAGGAGTAGAAGGCAAAAAAGAAGATATGGAAAGGTAATAGACTAATATGTACCTCTCCTTCTCTCTCTCTCTTTGATGAAGGTGATGATATGGATGATGATGATATTTCCTTTTCCATCAGTGATGAATAAGGCAGTGAAGTCATTTTTTTGTTTCTGTATACATATTTTTTCGTTTTTATTATTATTACAGTGTGATGATAAATAACAATTAGCAAGTCCTTCATGAACAGTATAGTACTGATCTTTTAGTTTAGGTTTCATTGATGATAATACTGATGATTATTAACAGTGATCTTTTTGTCGTATTTTTCCATTTCATTTTCATTGATGATAATACTGATGATTAGTAATGGTAATCAGTGAAGAATTGAAAGTAAACAATTATATGATTTTGCTGCTTGTTTTCTTTTGTAATGGTGTTGTAGTGTGATGTTTAAGAATAATTGACAATTTTCTTAAAGCAATACTCATGTTAGTTGTGATTTTTTTTCTTTTTTAAAGTTTACATTGGTGATGTAGAATGACAATAATAATCAATGAAGTACTAAATAGGCTACTTTGTACAGCCTACAGAAAAGTTATCTTTTTGTTCTATTCTTTTTTTTTGTCATTATTAGCAATAAATAGGAATGACATCACAATTTTTCTATTTACCCTTACATTAATAGATATAGAAATATTTGCTGAGGTGAAATAGAGCTATATTATTGAAATGAAAAATGTACGATAATTCTAATCAAAATACGATCATTTGAAGAGGTTTGGTACGATAATTTGGTCTGATACATCTGGGAACCCTCTCAGCCTCAGGTTCGTCTCGGTACCGTCACTTCTTCTCCAACCGTTGCAACGATAACTCGAAAGCAATGAGCTGCTTTCCCAGGGCGCCCTCCGACGATTGCATTTTGGCTCGGCGTCCGCTGTGTCTTCCTCCTTCTCCGCCCGGAGCCTTCGAAGCACCTCCCTCCCACCACCCTCCAACTCACTACTCGTGGCCTCGAACTCCTGCACAAGGCCTTTTTGATCGCCCATTACCGGACAGGGGGCCAGTTATAATTGATCCCTCGGATTGCAGCCCATGTCACGTCAGGGCCGCATTGGGAAGGTGCGTCTTCCACCCGCCGAGTTGTCCTGGCCTCTGATCACAAGGGAATCAGAATTACCATCCGTGTGGGGTTAGGTGAAGTGTTTGTGGTAAGGGCGTTACTATAGATTAATTGGAGCTCGGAGATTCGTGGCCCCTTCGGAGGAGCCAAAGAAAGTCAAGTGAAGTATGGCGTAATAGACCTAGTGTCAAAGAGGGTAGCCGACCTAAAGAATAAATTAAATAGCCAATACAAAATGAAGCTTACATTCATCCTGCATTCGTTTCTGTTAACTGTAATTTAGCATCAGTCAATTATTATTTTTTTTAAATCATCAGAATTACGAATTGGCAAATCATAACTCAGAGAAATTCTGATTGAATTATAATTATAATTGTTCTGATTGAATTATAATTATCCCTTACAAAGAATACTATACCCAATGTTTTCATTTGTTTTTATTTATTTATGCCTTTATTAAGGGAGTTACAATGTCATTTCAGTAGGTTTCAAACACTATTTCTATTGTTTTTCTACTGTCTCTTTTCTCAGCGCATGCGTCTAGAGCATTATCGCTCAGTTTCCTTATTTTTCGCTTATTCTGGGAGTAAGCCTACAAACTTCTTTGTTCTTCTTCTTCTTGTTTGGGGAGTAAGAAAGGTCTATGGAAGAGCTGAAAGGAATTTTAGGATAGGTATTTATGTTTTTTTTTTTTAAATTCATGCACGTCAGGTCAGGGAACATACCACATAAACTTTTGGTAAATGATTAGTCTTGTATGCTGTTTTTCCATGGGGGAAATTATGAAAATTTCCACATGAACACCTCCCTAGCACGTGCATACGTCTGTCGAGCCTTCGTAATGAAAACAAACTACACAAAAAAGATTTTACAACTACTAATGTTTTTTTTTTCTACAACTTCTGCAACTACTAAAACACCTGTAATCTAGTTAACTTGTTATTCATTTAATTGTGACAGAAAGCTAAACTCTCTAAAAATAAGATAAAAAATCATACACACGCCAGAAAAAAAGCGTCAAGTACTTCAGCGGTCAGACGGACGAGTCAGGTAGTCCTATGGACTGGTATAAGTACTGTTATACCCAGTCACATGCCTTTATTTAATTTTTTTTTTTGGGGGGGGGAGGGGGGTGATTGGAGAAGTGCCCGGGTGTTAGGGGTTGGCCATACGGTTCCTTTCAGAAAGAGAGGTCGACCGCAACTGAAAGACAATAAACACAACTAGCAGCATTGGTCTAAAGTTGCGATTGTAAGTTGCAACAAGAAACTGCAACGGGACTGTTGGTTTGCCTTTGTTCAAGGGTAGGGATCATACATCTCCCACCCCTTCCCTAACCCTCACCCCATCCCTCCAAAAAAGTGGGCATACCAGTCACCGGCAACCTGAACCAGCTTTTTTTTTTTTTTTCTAGCGGGTGCCTTCAAGAACAGGACGCCCGAGAATATTAAGAAATAAGGAGGGATAAATTAAAATCACTAATTGAAGGTGAAGAGGAAAAGACTGTTTAAAATAAAACTAGTACTAAAATTACATCAGACTTAATTTCCGTTAAATTTTGCACTTATGTTTATATATTATATATCATAGACACCGTTGGTGTTTCCAGAATCTCTCTCTCTCTCTATGTTCAGTTGATCGTACCTCGATCACGTTCACCACGTTCTTGCGCAAAGTACGTGAAAAATCACGTATACTGCGAAGTTTAAATAACTTGAGGTATCTGATAAAGGACGAGTTTGCAGCCAGTGTCGTCGAACCGTGGAACTTACCCCACCCTCCCAGCCCCCCCCCCCCCCCCCCCCCCCCCCCCTTCTCTCTATCTCTTTGTTTTTGTTTTTCTTTTTTTTCCCTCCCTTCTCTCTCTCTTGTTTTCTTTTCTTTTTTATTAAAGGTCCTGACATGAAGGTTGTCTTGAGTCAGCCACTTATAATTGGTGGTGAATGGTGACAAGCAGATCTCGGTATCTATGGGAGGAGGGGTGGAGGGATGCTCAACCCCCTGCCCAACCCCCATGACCAAGCAGTCCCCCGTCAGGTATTCCCCCCAAAAACAACTTCTCCCTCAAATGAAAGCTGCTTGAAAACCCGTTTTCTCTGAACTCTTCCCATCTGGACATATATGAAAAAATTAGAACACATCAGTATTCCGCTCCTCGAGGCTCGAGTCAGTTCTGCACTGACAGTTGCTGGAAGAACACGAAGGGAGAGAAATAGTTATGGGCTTTCCCAAATTTTTTTTCGAACGCTTTTCCTCACCTGCAGTCCTCCTCCTTCTCCTGACGGTTTTTGCCTCTTGGGCATGAACAGTCCACCACACAATGCCAGTACTACCAAAGGTCTCCTCCGAAGTACCCTTGGCCTCCTCAAAGTCTGCCCCCACACATCTCTGTGACGACGGAGGGAGGAGCCCCTGTTGGGGGAGTTATTCCGGTGATCTGCGGGCCTTGCTTCGTCTCCACGGGGAACAGGTGCGTGTTCCAGACGTCCCTCTGCCCCGTCAGGATAGGGAACCCGAACCCGGAATAAAGTGAGAAGAAGTAGTCGAGGTCGGTGAGCTCCAAGCGCAAACAGTATACGTATAGTGTGCGCGGAACCGTGTTTGTTTGTGGAGTGAGTTCTAGGGAACCTGGAACCCACTGCATAAGATGTCTGCTTTTGTAATTAGATTTCACTTGTCTCCGGAGTATTTCTTTGAATTTTTCGAGGAATTTTGGACGTGCTAATACTTCACTGTCTATTTTAGTGGGTTTCTATTGAATAAAAAAGTAGATTAAATCAATGAAGAAAGTGTGTGTGTGTTTATGCTGGCAGCAATGCAACGATTCAGACGCCAAAAGAAATCCATATGTTTCACGTTATGTGTATGAAATTTTTTATGTAACTCATGCTATTTAAATATAGTGATTAAATATATAAGAATAGTTGCTTTTAGTCACATATAGCTATTGGTGTAATAGGCAAAATAGAATAAAAAGAACTACCTCTATACCCTTTGCTTTATTTTTACAAAACAAACCTTCTTCTTTCCAGTCTTCTTAAGAAATTGGTATAACTTTGTTATTATCTTGAAGGCTCTCAAAACACTCCAGGTGTAGCGCTTACTCTTGAATTCTTCAAGAAGTAACTGCTGAAGGGGATGGAAGAAACTGAATGGCTGAATACTGAGTATTGAATATAGAATTCAGGCCAAAGGCCAAGCACTATAGGACTTGGGTATATGAGGTCATTCAGCGCTGAAACGGAAATTGACTGTAAAAGGTTTGAAAGGTGCAAACAGGAGGTAAACCTCAAAGCTGTTGCACTGTGAATCAAATGTTAGGAGAGTGAGGAAAGCAAGACGGAAGAAACAGAATATGAAAGGAGGTTCAGTAACAGAAACGAAAGGGGTTACAGCTAGGGGCCGAAGACATGCTGCAAAGAACCTTAAGCAATCCCTACAGTGCACCGCACGAGTAGCACTGACGGCGCTAACCTCCTATGGAGAAGGTATCACTAGATGACAAATATTAAAGAGGTTAGGTATTACTTAAAGAGTGATGGGGAGAAACTTAACTTGATGGCCTGGAAAAGTTTGCAAGGTAGGATTTTAATATAGTGTGGCGGGATCACAACTTAAAAAAACAGCCGGGCAAAAATCCCCACTACATAAACCTAATCGCTCCCCGCTGCCCAACTCACCCTCAGTCACACTTTCTTCTTTACACAACAAATTACACGCAGGACAACTGACCTATACCTACAAAAAACAAAACAAAAAACAAAAACAACACTTACCAACACTCCAGATACTCTGGGCTTTGCTGTGCTGTCTGCTGTCGAGGTCGCAGAGATACCAACCACAAGCCAAAACCAAGAGCCACAACAACACAACAACAACAACCAAGGAACACAGCCACAACTCAACACAACAATCAGGACCACAACAACAACCAAGAACCACAACTCAACACACAACAAAAAAACAACACAAACACAACCCAAGACCACTGCACAAACCAATCACCACAACACAAAAAAAGGCAACATACACACCCACTAACAACAACCCTCAACCACAACAACTCACCATATAATAACAGGAACTCAAATACAACTCAACAAAGACCTCACAGCACAACAACTCTTAAGCAACAACATCAACTAACAAAACAACAACTAAACAACAAACAAAACACAACTTAGCTGACTTTCAATTCCTCCAATAAACTGCTGTCTAAACTACTTATCATCACCAGCTCTCAGCCTCTCACCAAAGACTGCCTGAAAACTCACTAAAAACACAGAACTCTGATCTCTACAGCTGACAACCCAGCCAATGCAGTCGTTAACCATCCAACCGCCAATTACTCTCTCTCTCTCTCTCTCTCTCTCTCTCTCTCTCTCTCACGCACACACACACACACACACACACACAGACGTTGTCAAATGAAACTCCATAACTCCTCCATAATAGAAACTAACCTATGACGATGAGGAATAACAGGGAAGAGTAAAGTAGATATGAAAAAAAAGTGCAATTATGTCGAACACAATAGCAGCCATAAATGGAAAATTGCTACTCATGCTTGCTGATGATACTGTCCTTACTGGTGAAAGTGGAAAGAAACTACGAAACGAAAGAAGATTAAGTTGAGATTATAATTTTTAAAGAGCAATATAAATGGCAAACGAAATAACTGAAAATTGAACTAAAAGGACTAGGAGTAATATAAAAGCAGAAAGCATTTATATACACCAATGCTTGAATACGACACAAATATACAGTTAGTTCACCAATAATGTCCCGTAAAAAAAAAAGCGTTTCCTTACTGACCGTAAGAGGAGATTTCAAGTTTCAACCAGCCACTGAACTTGGATACACACTTACGTAGACCAAAACAAGTCTGCAACTACAAGAGGTAGTAGTAGTAGTTGATGGTACTTGACTTTGAAACGGCTCCTCAAAATCAATAGAAAACCAATTTTCCTATAATCCTGACTATGGCTACGTTGTGCCTTGGCCATGAACAGTCCTCGATTAAGTGGGACAGTCTGCTTGATGGAAAACACAACCGTACCTACTCAGATAGTTGCAACTACCGTAAAAACCGAGTGGGTGCCAAAACCACCATAACCCCGAGTGGGCACTTTCGAATATTTTATTTGATTTAATGAGCAAAAAAGAAGGATTAAAAAAGAGGCTTGGTTAGTCTTAGTTCTCTTTTCTAGACTAGTGTGATCTACTTGGCCTTTTACCCATTGATATCTGGTCTACCTATCCTTTTACCCATTGATATCTGATCTACATGGCCTTTTACCCATTGATGTCTGATCTACCTGGTCTCGTACGCATTGATATCTGATCTGTCCAATTTATGCAATAAGAAGAAAATGAACAAGACTTTCTTTTTCAGTATCCGAAGCCGGCGCTCTCTCTCTCTCTCTCTCTCCAAGATTCGTCTGGACGCCGTTAGATCTCCTCCGCCCGCCCTTGCAACGAGAACTCGAGCGGGATATACTTCTTCCCCAGGCCGCCTCTTGCGGTTGCATTCTGGCTCGGCGTCCTATTCGTCTTCCTCCTTCTACGCCCGGAGCCATCGACGCCCCACCACATCTTTCCAACTCAATACCCGTGACCTGGAAAGCCTGTATAGCAACGCCCACCTCACCCTCCGCCTACGAACGAGAGGCCCAGTAATAGCGGGACCAGCAGTGGTTTTGGTGTAACGCCACCTTTGGGTTGCCGTCCCTGTCATGTCATGAACAGACATGGAAGGTGCATCTTCTTCCATGCGATTTGCCCTGGCTTCAGATCACACGGGAATCAGAATTACCACCCGTGAGATCTTACAGATCAAGTGCTTATGGTGAAGGGCGTCAGTATAAATTAACTAGAGCTCGGAGATTCGTGCGTCCTTCGGAGGAGCCGAAGAAAGTGACAACCGAAGCAGAGCTTAGACCTGCAGTGCCGAAGAGGAGAGCCGATCTAAAGATTGTAGTACTATTAATTAAGGGATATTTGGAGGACCAAAATATAGAAAATGACGATTGCATTCGCTTCCTTAACTGTAACTTAGCGCGAGTCAGTTAATAAAACTAATGGCTGTCCAGGAAGTTATATGTTAGCAAAGACAAAAAAAAACAAGAATTATGAATAGTCATCTGCCTATCTCCGAGCAATGCTTGATTGAATTTTACAATTGTACCTTGTTCTGAAATGGAGAGAGAGAGAGTGAAGAGAAGAGAGAGAGAGGAGAGAGAGAGATCAAGAAGTATTTTGGGAAGGAAATGAAAATGGCTGTCCCTCACTCTGTAAACATTCAGGCTATCCGACATATGTGACATCAACCTAGAAGTTGATTTTACGCGTTTTTTGACACAGGGTGGGGCCGCTGAGATTGTGCTGATGTGCGTGTATGTGTGTAGGTGTGTGTTTGTAGGTGTATGTGGCTCCAAGTTTGTGTAATCTAATGTGCACCGGCGTTTTTTTAATGGTTAATTCTAGAGACCCTAAACAAGTCGTTTACAATTCTACAAAGCATTCTAGTCTAAGGAATGAACATTTCCACTCGCATTACCAGTTTAATTGACGTTTTCATTACGGTTGTCAGCAACGGATTTAAAGGTGCTAGTGATAATTCGATAAAGAAATGTCCAGTACTTTCAAACGGCAGCAAAATACGGCAATAGTACTAGAGGAGAAACATTATCACTGCACACACACGACGGTAGCAGATAGAATATAGGCCTAAGTGCAAGAACGAAATTTTCACAGGTTTGAATCACAAATGGGCCTTCCATCAACACCGTTCAGATCTCAAACGATAAGCCGTGATTCATTAGCCAATAATGCTCGGCTGTAATGGTCAGTCGGGTGTTTTAGCTGTCGGTGGTTGCTATTGTTCGGGCCCGGTGTTGAGAGCCTTGGGAAAAAAACAAAAATGGCCTATTGCTTCTCGTCAAGATCAGGATTCAAACTGCTTTTGTTCGGTTTTCTTATTTTTATTTTATTTTTAATTCATTCACGTGAGGTCAGAGAACTCATACCATAAGTTTTTTATTTTTTTTTATTTTTTTTTTTTTTTTTTTTTTTTTTTTTTTTTTTTTTTTTTTTTTTTATGGGGGTTACAATATAACTTTTCAACCTAGCCACCTGGGGGGGCAACCAAGTCCTTATGGGTGCCGGTCCCAAGCCCGGATAAATAGGGAGGGTTGGTGTCAGGAAGGGCATCCGGCTGTAAAAATCTGTGCCAAAACCAACCAAAAATGGAATGAGCCGAAATATGGAAAGAGGTAATGCTAGGGCGTACTCCGTAAACGACGCACAGAGACATCGCCCTAACTCTGTGGTAAGGCGAGGGCTACTGCATCAGGAGCGGGTGCAGCTAAAGAAGCGAGCTCACATTGGGTTCAGAGTATGTCAGCTAAATGTTGGGTCCATGACTTGATGAGAGAAAAGAAAGTAGATGTTGTGTGTGTGCAAGAAACGCGGTGGAAAGGAAATAAAGCTAAAGAGTTGGGAGATGGATATAAGCGATATTATAGTGGAGCAAATAAACAAGTAGAAAATGGAGTTGGCATAGTACTGTCTAGTGAACTAAAGAACTCGGTAATAGAAGTGCATAGAAAAGAATGACCGTATCATCAGATTGAAGATATGTTATGGAGGAGAGATTCTGAATATTATAAAGCGCATATGCACCACAAGTTGGTTGCACAGAAGAAGAGAAGGGAAATTTCTGGAGAGACATGGATGGAATAATGCAAGAACTGGAAGAGCATGAGAGGGTGATAGTTGGGGCAGATTTGAATGGCCATGTCGGAAGTGAAAATGAGGCGATTGGGCGGGTGCATGGGGGCCATGGAATTGGAGAGAGAAACCCAGAAGGAGAGAGTGTAGTGGACTTTGCTGTGTCATTCGACATGGCAATAGTAAACACATTTTTTGAGAAGAAAAGGGAACACCTAATAAACATATAGAGTGGGAAGATTCTCCCAGATAGACTATTTCTTGTATAAAGAAAGGATAAATCGGTGGAGAGGAAGAAAACTGCAAAGTTATTCCAGGCGACCATGTAGCCCCCCAACACAGGCTGCTATGTATGGACTTGAAGTTGAAAAGGGAAAGAAAAACCAAAGCTAAAGGGATAAGGAAAATTAAATGGTACGAATTACAGAAGGAAGGGGATAAGAAGAGAGAGTTTAAGAGGAGGGTTTTGGAGGATATTGATATAGGGATTGAAGATGTTCAAGAATGGTGGGCACGAAATGCAGCAGTAATAAGAAGGCATGGAAAGGAGCTGCTAGGAGAGACATCTGGTATCATATGGGAAGAAAAGGATAGTTGGTGGTGGGATGAAGACATTGAGAAAGTAGTAAAAGATAAGAAGGAGGCAAAAGAAAAGATGGAAGAGTCACAGTCAGTGGAAGACAGAAATAGGTACAGAGAGAAAAACAAGGTGGTGAAAAAGGTGGTAGCCCAAGCTAAAAGCAAAGTCGTATGATGATGTGTATAATGAGCTGGGGACAAAGGAAGGATTAAAGAAGATGATGAAGCTATCAAAGGCTAGAAATAAGAGCACCAAAGATATAACACACATCAAACAAATAAAGAATCAAGAGGGTGTAGTGCTTAGAAAGGAGAAGACATTGTGAAGAGATGGAAAGAATATTTCGAACAGTTGTTAAATGAAGAAAATAATAGACTAATAAGAGAGGATGGGCAAGTGAACATTGGCATGGTAATGAGGTTTTCTAGGCAAGAGGTACTAAATGCACTGAAGAAGATGAAGAATGGGAAGGCAACCGGACCAGACATGATCCCGGTGGAGGCATGGAAAGCATTAGGAGATGAAGGAGTGGATATACTGTACGATCTTATGATAAAGATCCTTGAACAGGAAAAGATACCAAATGAGTGGCGTGGGAGTATATTGATCCCAATTTTTAAAGGGAAAGGCGATGTCCAAGAGTGTGGTAATTATAGGGGCATTAAATTGATGTCCCACACTTTGAAGATACTGGAAAGGATGATAGATGCTAGACTGAGAGAAGAAGTACAAATAGGTAAAGAGCAGATGGGATTTATGAAGGGAAGGGGAACACGATGGTATATTTTGTCTGAGGCAAATAATGGAGAAATTCGGGAAAGACAAAGGGACCTACATATGGTATTCATTGACCTTGAAAAGGCTTATGACAGAGTCCCGAGACAAGAGGTATGGAGGAGCCTGAGGGAGAAGATGGTGCCAGAGAAGTATGTGCGATTGATACAAGAGATGTACCGGAATGTATTTACCAGAGTGAGGAGCAGTGTTGGGGAGACAGAAGGTTTTGAGGTGAGAGTAGGATTACACCAGGGGTCGGCTCTGAGCCCATTTATCTTTAACATAGTGATGGATGTTATAATAGAGGAAGTAAGGGAGACAGTACCATGGAACATATTGTATGCGGATGATATTGTTCTGTGTGCAGAGAGCAGGGAAGATCTGGAAGTGAAATTGGAAAGATGGAGACAAGTACTGGAGGACAGAGGAATGAGAATAAGTAGATCCAAGACAGAATATATGTGTACCACCACTGAGGGGGATGATAGAGAAAGTATTCAGCTTGGTGGAGAGCAAATAAGGAGAGTTGATAAGTTTAAGTATTTGGGATCTTTTGTTAACGCTGGAGGAAGTATGGAAGAAGAAGTAAAACATCGGGTACAGGCAGGCTGGAACAACTGGAGAGCGGCCTCGGGAGTTCTTTGTGACAAAAGAGTGCCGCTTAGGTTAAAAGGAAAATTTCACAAGACGGTGGTAAGAACAGCAATGCTGTATGGTACGGAAACAGCAAGCATGAGAAAAGCAGAGCAGAAGAAGATGGATGTGGCAGAAATGAGAATGCTTAGGTGGATGTCTGGGGTAACAAGAGTGGATAGGATCAGAAATGACTACATAAGGGGGTCAACTAAGGTGGTGGAAGTATCAAAGAAAGTGCAGGAGGGGAGGCTGAGATGGTATGGACACCTGTTGAGGAGAGATAGGACCACGCTGGGAGACATACTATGGGAGTGGAGGTGCAAGGAAGAAGAAAGAGAGGGAGACCAAGAAAGAGATGGAAGGACTGTGTGAGAGGAGATTTACATGAGAAGGGAATTGATGAGGCAGAAGTGCAAGATAGAAATAGATGGAAACGGCTCATCCGAAACGGCGACCCCATATAAAAATGGGAAAAAGCTGGGAAGAAGAAGAAGACAATATAACTTTTCTATGTTATTTTGTTATGAGAAAATTATGATCATTTGCATATGAACACCTCCCTACAACATTCATGCGACTTATGAGCACTGTAAAGAAAACGAAAACCTGCGCCTTAAAAGATGCATAACTGTTTTCGAAGTTTTTGTGTTTATTATTACTACTACTAATAATAATAAGCTTTTTTCAGCCAAATAACCAACCACTGGGGAACCCTCCTTTTACCATATCATGTGATCTACCTGACCTCTTACGCCTAGCATGTAAAATACCTAAAGCTGACCTTTCAGACTATATATAACGTATTCAAAAGCAATAACCTCTCTACTGTACGTAAGATAAAAAAAAATTATTTTTACATGTATCAAATACGTAATGAGACGATATAACTTGATCCCATACAACTTTTGTATTATAGATGGACATAATAAAAAAAATAAAAAAAAGACCTACGGAATCAAGATTGTGTGTGAGGGTTTCCCATAGGCTTTTGTTTTTGTTTTTCCCACTATCTCTCTCTCTCTCTCTCTCTCTCTCTCTCTCTCTCTCTCTTCTCTCTCCATAAACGCAGATATATAGAGAGGTTCCGACTCCTGCCTCCTTAGGAGTATATCACTTTTCTCACTATGTGCGCTCCTTCTAGTAGCACACTCTTTTGCATGAGTCCTGGAGCTATTCGGCATTTAGTATTTCCAGGTTCCTTTTCAGGGATCTTGGGATCATGCCTAGTGTTCCTAATATTATGGGTACAATTTCCACTGGTATATCTCATATCCTTTTTATTTTCTATTTCAGGTACTTCGGATACTTATCGATTTTATCTCTTTCTCATCTACTCTTGGGCCCCATGGTATTGCGACATTATTATTATTATTATTATTATTATTATTATTATTATTATTATTATTATTATTATTATTTTTATTATTACTTTTCTTCTAGTTATGAATGACTTTGTCTAGATTATTCTTACGTTGTGATGGTCATAGCTATTGTGCCGCCAGTTTCTTAAATCATTCATGTAATGTGTATTGCCGCACTGTTATTATTATTATTATGGAATTGATTTCTTTGGATGCCTAATGTTAAGTTTACGACATTTTTCTATTTTCAGTAAGAAAATATGGATATTTTCATTATTATTATAAAAATGTTTCTTCCGGCATTCTTTTCCGAGGATGACTGATTGACTTCTTAGTGACTTTTTCGTTTATTCAGTAAGAACGTCTGAACATTATTGTAACATTAAAATTACTTTCTCCTTTCATATATTCCCTTCATATCTTTGGAGGACTGGTGGGCAGGATTATGACGTTGTACCATTTTTAGTACCACTGTGTTTACATTAACTAATAATAAAAGATAGAAAGAATAGAAATAAGAGGCAGGAAACCAACTGTTCATTTATAATTACTCAACTGATCCGCAGAAAGATTTATCTCAGTCATTTCCTTCCCTGACAGGTCACCCACAATGCACTATTTACCTTCCCGGAAATGCGCGCATCAGACTCTATACTTTTACTCGTTAATCTCAAACGGCCATCCATCTTTCTCCCTCAGTTAAGTGGTCACAACACTCGGTGTTAACGAGAGAGACCATTTATCAACGACATTATCACGTCTCATAATCAAATCAAGTTTGCTAGGGTAAAGGATACGTGGACGTCATAAACGTGACATCGAACACTCTAGCTTGGGTCCATCATAATCTAGGCCTATTCCTCAAGACTTACCCTCCTCAGGCTAGAGGAGATTGTATTTAGGTTTATTTATATGATACTATTTTACAAGGGAGAGGAAGTGAATGGTATTACTGATTGGACTTATCTCTGTGGTGAAATAATTAGACTCAGTCCTCAGGGCTTTCTCAGAGGCGCCTATGTTATCATTTAATTAAAATCAGCGGAACAGTTTTCATTTAAACATCGGTAATCCACTGGACAATGGACTCTCCGTTAAGCACGACGTTAACAGTAGAATGAACAATTTCATTTGCTTTCCTCCTTTTAGCGCCTCTGCAAGATGTTAAATGACCTTGAAACTTCAAATACAATGATTTCCTCTCATTGTTGGTCATTCATTGGAAGGTTACTTTTTGTTTTCTGTTTTATATTGTGTATTGCTCGTTTCCAGAATGGTCTTTGTTCCATTAAATGTAATGGGTCATGAAGTGATGAATGACAGTTATGTGGGCAATTCAGGTGATAATTGAATGACTAGCTGAAATGAAAAATAAAGGGTACACACAAACATACACGTTCCTTTTGGAGTATGAAACTGTTAATATTGTGGAAATTTTCTAAATAAGGAACCATCCACCATATCGTAGTTAACTATGAAAGAAGTAATAACATTGTCTTATTATCATGGACTCACTCTCTGTTGAGAACAACTACTTAGTTAAGTCTGTCGACGAAAGCATAAAGCTGAACAAAAAGATAAAGACAGAGCATCAGCCTAATGAAATCCGCGTTCTTTCTCCCATACATAGGTCTAGGCTAATCGCCTCTTTTTACTGCTCTGCTTTCAGAGACCTGATGATGTCGTTGGGTTAGAGTCATTGTCTCTGCTGACAATTTTCATCCTTATCCTTTCATAAGAGAACATCAACGCGAAGATTAGATTCATTTAGTTAGGGAGCTTTAACGAATGTGCTTGTTAGTTTTTGTTTATTTGTTTATTCATAGAAGTAGAATATATATATGTATATGCACTGAGTTCAAAGAAAATTAAACTTACGCTTTGAATAGTATCAGTGTGTGCCATCAGTTCTTTTCACTCCGAAAAATTGTAACTATCGAGATATAAAAATAGATGAATGGATGTGCAGAATTTGTTTAAAGTTGTGAAACATGCATTCATTTACTACATGAATAATAATAATAACAATTAACGTTGCCACATATTAATGGTGGTATAGGAGATGACCTAATTAGTCCTAACGATTATCAAGATGCCAACTCCTCCTTTATAAAATTCATATGTTTCCAATTAGACATTTTACCATCCCAGAAGCGCGCACCCGAACCGCCCCCCACATCGAAACAAAATACAGAGAGAGAGAGAGAGAGAGATAGAAAATCTATGTATTATTGCGTTGAATAACTTCTGGTACTCAGCTCTGACCGAAACCTTGAGAGAGTTCCATGAGAGCGATACCGATGGGATGAGCTTTACAACTCCCGCGCCTCGGTGCTCCCTGTAGAGGCTGGATTGAGAATTTGTGTCCTTAATGGAGCAGCGTAATGCACTGTAGTTCAAAAGACACTCCGTTGCAAAAGAGCAAACCGAAATTGGATGATAAAGCTTTCAACTGAAAGGGCAACGGACTAAAATTTCCCTTCGGTATAAATACTATACTCCGTTTTTTTCCATCTGTCCATCGGCCTGTGGTGTTTTTGTATGGTAACACTGCGTCCCGGGCTTTAAATAGTTACGCTATGTGTAAGTTTTAGGTAAATAAAAGGGTATCTGGGTACATTTGCAACTGAAAAGTGTTTTAAGATTTACTGTATACGAATTACACCGTTAATATTCGAAATAGGATATTGTTATTAATGTTGAATGTAAGCCGAATGTAACTATCTAAAGCCGGGGCGCAGTGTTACCATACGCAAACACCACAGGCGGATGGACAGATGGAAAAAAACCGAGTAGAGTCGAAGCAGTGTATCCCCGCGACTGATATTTCACTATAGGAAATTCGCATCTCATTACCTCGTATTTTTCCGCCTGCATATCAATCACTGAAGCACTTCCAGCTCATTCAGAAGCAAAAATGTATACATGTGTATAACTAGTACCTGTTCATATGCATGTGTAGATAATGTTCTGAATACAGAACAGAATCAATGAGATTCTCTAGAATATGACATTCCTGCTTTTCCGACTCATTCGGGTTATCACCCATAACCAGAAATATACACTACTTGCGTCCTTCATTTGTTATGAATTGGAGTTTGATTTAAGAATGCGCTTCAATAAGTCGAGTGTTTTCTTTTTTTTCGGAAAAGGTGGAAATAATTCGTCAGCCTTGATCTCTCAGTAATGAGGGTTAAAAAATAAAGAAAAAATTTAATTATTAATTTTTTAAAAATTATCATTAATCTTGAATATTCCCATGTGATCTTGGATCATATAAATATAAAACGGCTGTGAACTAAAACAATTTTATTTCAATAAATGATATAATGTAGTGCCCTTAGTGTCTGCTGAAAGTGTTTCTTCTCTAGTCTGTGTTAATTGCTACGCAAGTTACCAACAAGGATTCTAGAACGTTACACTATTGCCGAACTGAGACTAGGAAAGGCGTCTAAAAGGAGGCTTAAGAGGCGATTTCCTTTTTGGTAGAGATGAAATGCTAATCGGTGCTGCTCATGTGATAATTTCTAAGCAATTCAATCTTTCTGAATACGGGACTTATGTTCCTGAAACCATCGCGTTTTTTTTTCAAAAAAAGATTTAATTTCATAATTGTAATATGTGTCAGCGAATATTATGTGGGGTGGCTGGGTAGTGCTGGAGTTCTTTGGGTATATATTAAGCTAATTTCTTCAGGAATCTGCACCCCTTCTGCTTTCATGAAAAGCTGACTCTTGCTTAAGGAGGCCGGGATCGACAACAGAAAAATGTGGCTTTCCTCAGATTGAGTAAAATAATCATTGGCAGTGGGACATGAATTTCTCGTCACTTGCATGTGTGGCAATTTTATATTTACAATTGTTAAGCCATACACACCGTTTAGTACGAATTCACAATAAGTTGGGAATTTTTTGCGCCCAAAATGATAAGTGCTTCTGTGCCGGACAGGGTTCCAAAAGTGGCGCGATTTAGAAAAGACGATGGCATATCGTTTAATTCCCACCCAACCAAGTCACACTTCGAATCCTGGCTAGTTCCGAATCTCTTATCATTTATAATTCCCTATGGGCTCAAGTTCTTCCTAAGGTATGATGCATGTGATGTAAGATATGTTTTTATGGCTTTATGTCTGTGAATATTTCATTTGTGTGTGTGTGTGTCTGCGTGTGTGTGCGTGTGTGTGTGTGTGTATATATATATATATATATATATATATATATATATATATAGATAATAATATATATATAATATATATATATATTCGCATACTAAAAATATTCCTCTTAATATTTTGCAGAAGTTGCTCGGCAAGGGGGAATTATGAAGGACTGAAAGCTCATAAGAAATGCAATTTGTGGTTTTGACAGGAAGATAATGAACGGTCGAGGGAGAATGGAAGCCATCGATACGGTCTGCAACCCCGATTTCAGTTAAGAAATTATAGGAGAAGATTTTGTACTGTGGGACGAGGAGATATATGAAGGAGCAATTACAAGTTTTATAATAGCTGGAGGTATGCTAATTTTTCAATACGTGTATGATGGTACTCTTTATTTTCACATAAAATAATAATAATGATTTATGCGAAGCAGCTTTCGTTTTTTACTTTTTGTTCTTTACAGCTGTAATTATAGAAACTTTGATAATGTAGGTACAGATTACTGCTGCACATTTTTCTTCCTTTTAAACAATTATAAATATGATATTCAGCTCTTAAGATTTTGTGAAAACATTAGTATATAATAATTGGTATATACTCCCTTCTGGATAAAAAAAATCATAGAAAAAAAGCCCGGAACATAACATAATGCATTTTGGGAAAGTAATTTTTTCTAGATACATATATTCCACAAATATAAATATATATACAGGCAGTCCCCCGGCTTATGACGGGGTTCCGTTCTTGAGACGTGTCGTAAGCCAAAAATCGTTGAATCTGGGAAATCGTCAAAAATCCTGAGAAAAACTTACTTTTAATACTTTGGGTGTATTAAAAAGCATGCAAACTGCATTGTTAGTGCATTTTTCATAAAAAAACCTTCAAATATTAATTATTTTGCATGTTTGGAATCACATTTCTTCCGTCAGGTCGGCACTGTAAGCACCGCAACCCTAGAACTTGCGTCATAAACCTGGAAAACCTGGAAACAATTTCTGATGAATATAATTGAAAAGTGTCATAACCTCCGAACGTCGTAAGCCGAACCCGTCGTAAGCCGGGGACTGCCTGTATAGATGTGTTATATATATCTATATATATACTATATATAATATATATAATATATATATAATATATAAAATATATTTATACTCATCTTATACTCTCGTATACATAGCACGAATGCATGGTATGCACCAGAAAGAACCAATTTGGCTATTTACCTGACAGGGGTAAATAGCCATTATTATTATTATTATTATTATTATTATTATTATTATTATTATTATTATTATTACAAGATGTTCCCTTAAACATCCTGTTAATCTTGAAACAAAACCTATCAGAAAAGACAGTTAAATAGTGTCCATGTTAGCGTGACTGGAAAAAAACAAACAGCTACATAACCAGCGCGTAAAAAGAAACGGATAAACATAAACAATAGGATGTGTGACGAAAACAAGTGAAACGTGAAAATCCTAAAGGACCTCCTCTCTCATCACAAAGGTAAATAAATGAGAGAACATTAACAATTGTCTCCCATGCATGAGCTAGGGATCTCATGCGATGATGAGCTATGCTAAGGAGGCCTGATCCCCCTGGCGTCATGAACAGGGCATGGGGAAAGCTGCCATTTTCCTGATGATGACGTCCGTCTGTTCTGCTGCTCATGACTTCGTCTGTCTCTCGTGGATGTCGTAACGAGAGGTTAATGACCTCAAAAGCTCAAAGGCCGGTTTCATGAGATAATGTAGATGATTGTGGGTTTATTTCCTGAATGAGACTGGAGACAAAGAATGGATGCATACAGGATGTGTGATTGTCCTCATATATATATATATATATATATATATATATATATATAAATATATATATATATATATATACATATACATATACATACATACATACATACATACACGTTTCGTATAACAAGGGTATATCCAGACGAAAGCAAAATAAAGATCACTGTCGCATTAATACATACATACATACATACATACATATCATATGATAAAATTTACTCATATTCATAAGCCTGATTCTGGATATCACAATTACTGACAACGGTGCCATATATTGTATTAGGAAAATAAATTTCTCTATTATTGTCCACAGTACTGCTTTAAAATCAAATCAACTTTTCTTTGACCTCATTCACACTGTACTTTCCTAAGGGGTTCCTTTCCTGTAAATAGATTTGGTTATCAAGTATCAGAGGCCAAATGTCACAAGTAAGCCTCTGAGCATATGTCATTTGTTTCATTTCTTTATGAGCAGGTTGCAATATC
>NC_087211.1:64468085-64503085 GCF_015104395.2 Macrobrachium nipponense
CAGTTTCCCAGAAAGGACCATTATGAGCTGACCTTGTGGAACAATGGATGGCAAATGTTCTTGGCAACTCGGCGAGATGATTCGTCTGTGTTGACAGAAGTCGATAATACTGAGAAGATGGAAACATTCAGATGAATAGGAGACTGAAATTTAGATTCCGGAAATTCAATGGAAAATCTTTTAAAGAATTTTCAGCAGAAATACTTGGAAATCCTCTCGATTTGAAAGTGGATAATCTGGTCTAATATCCTCGCCGGTGCACCCACTCTCTCTCTCTCTCTCTCTCTCTCTCTCTCTCTCTCTCTCTCTCTCTCTTCTTCTTCTTCTTTTTCTTCAAAAGACACATGCTTCGCTTCAGGAGATCCTCTTCCTTGTAAAATAATCATCATGAAAATTACAATAATTCATTACAATGGTTGCTATCTTCAGTGGTGTCTATACACGCGCACACACGTGTGTAAAGGAACATAGTTCCACCACACTAAACCTTAATTGCTATTAAACTAATTAGGCAAAATGCATAATTAAATTTTTTTATCAAAGTATTTTGTATCGCGAATATTAAATAGACTCATAATCCTGTAAATTCCCAACTGAGCTTTTCGAAATACCGGAGGGTCATTTATTATAACAAAATCGCACCTCTGTAAAAAATAGATAAAAAAACTCAAGTGTTGCAAACACTATACGTTTGTATTTCAATTCATAAAAGAGTAAAAGATTCTCCAGTGATAATAATTATTCCATAATTTTTACACAGAATATACCAAATTCACATGCATACGCACAAACACATACACACACACACACATCATATATATATATATATATTATATATATATATATATATATATATATATATATATATATATATATATATGTGTGTGTGTGTGTGTGTGTGTGTGTGTATGTATAGACACCACTGTGAATAGCAAGCATTTTAAATATTCCAGATGACGATGACAGTTATAGCGACTACAGAAACAATAGCAGTTAATATGTAGTGTAATTAAAACTTGAACAATTAAAGTAACGGCCATAATAACCGTAAAATAACAAAAGACAAACCATACAGAAAGATTAGACAGCGAGAAATAAAAATCGCAGTCTGCACCAGACCAATTAGCAATGAGAGCTGAGGTATGGAAAGGGTCCTGTTGGTCACTGGGAACGATCAGGCCTTTTCGTTTGTCCTAAAATGACATATTTGCCCAGGAATGACTCTGGAGGGATATTTTGTGGAAATATTAACAAATGGCAGTTATTTTCCATCTTTTACCGGTGTTGGATGAAATACTTTTGTACCCTCTCTCTCTCTCTCTCTCTCTCTCTCTCTCTGCGAAACAATTTTATATCTTTCCCTGCCATCTTGTCCGTCTTTCACAAATTATATAACTAAGATTAGCTCTCACTTTCTTGCCTAAATTAACCACCATAATTAGATTTCCCAAACTAATGCAAGTTAGTTTAGGCCAAACTTGGAGACGTCTGTTATAGTACACTACTTTGATGCGCCGTGCACCATTTACGTAGCATTCCTTAATTATGTCGCTTATTTATGCATATTTTATGTATATTTCATTAACTGCTTGAAAATTTGCCTTTTTAAATTTCATATGTATTAGTTATTCCATCTGTTCCTCCAGTCTTATCACATTTAGGGGTCCAAACAGGAGAATGATGTCATGTAAAAGAATAAGAATAACGCTCGTTGTGTAGGAAGAACTACACAATCTGTATGATATTTATTCCGACATTCTCAAAAACTCCATGGCACAATCTCCTCCACATGAGGCAGTTTGGAGGATTAGGCGACGCCTCGCAGGCCATTTATGCTTGATGTCGTTATCTCGAAAGTGAATTTGTGGTCTTATTTGGATTTATTGTCTGCTTGTCTCTTGCGAAATGCAACTGCAAAATATAGAGTATGGCTCAGTGCAAGTCCATATACTCACTCACACACATACTGTGCTGGTTAACAGCTCTCCTAGTGCTGGCCCGAAGGATTAGATATTTTTTCGTGGCTAGGAACCAATTGGTTACTTAGCAACGAGACCTACAGCTTCTTGTGGGATCCGAACCACATTATATGGAGAAATGAATTTCTAACCACCAGAAATAAATTCCTCCAATTCCGCACTGGCAGAGTGGGGAACGAACTCGGGTTACCAAATCGGTAGGCGAGGATGTAACCTACTCGTCCAATGATCAACTTAAGAAACAGTTAAACAACATTATGTTCTAAAGGAACCTAATGAAGCATTCCATACAAACAGAGTCAAAATTGTTTTCTGTCAGTATTGAAAAAGTCATCTCCAGTGATCATTTTCTCCGAGAGAACTTCATTCATTCAATGCAACGAAATACATAAGGTTTCGTCTTGTTAAATGCAGTCACTCAAACTTAGCCAAAATTATTCGTGTTTTTGTGCGTAACCAAAAATCACCATCGGAAATCTTGCTTTCATTCAAATGTTTCGTACCCGAAATGAGACGATGGCAAAAACTTCTTGCAATAAAGAAAGAGTTTTTTATTATTTTTTTTTATTTATAGAATCAAAACAAACTGGATTCGCTTCAGACTGAAAAACGAAGAGACTGAAAATAGTTATTTTCTTTAGAGGTGATTATATAAACATTTAAAGCTGACTTATCCGGAGAGAGAGAGAGAGAGAGAGAGAGAGAAGAGAGAGAGTTCTAGTCATAAAGGTGATATTTTCATTACAAGAAAACCAGTGATATATATGTCAGTGAGAGAGAGAGAGAGATGATATATTCGTTACAAGAAACCAATGATATATGTGTCAGTGAAGAGAGAGAGAGAGAGAGAGAGAGAGAGAGAGAGAGATGATATATTCGTTACAAGAAAACCAATGATATATATGTCAGTGAGAGAGAGAGAGAGATGATATATTCGTTACAAGAAAACCAGTGATATATATGTCAGTGAGAGAGAGAGAGAGAGAGAGAGAGAGAGAGAGAGAGAGAGAGAGAGATATATTTTCGTTTAGCAGAAAACCATGATATATATGTCAGTGAGTATAGAGAGAGAGAGAGAGAGAGAGAGAGAGAGAGAGATTGATATTTTTTCGTTTACAAGAAAACCAATGATATATATGTCATGAGAGAGAGAGAGAGAGAGGATAGAGATGATATATTCTGTTTCACAGAAAAACAAGATGATATATGTCAGAGAGAGAGAGAGAGAGAGAGAGAGAGAGTTCTAGTCATAAAGGTGATGTTTTCGTTACAAGAAAACCAGTGATATATATGCCAGTGAGAGAGAGAGAGAGAGAGAGAGAGAGAGATTGTTATTCTTTTTAGGGAAAGATGAAACGAATACATTGGTTTAAAAAGACATTAGGGGCACAAAAGACCCATCTTAAAACACGAAGACCTGCGATGGTCATAAACTGGTCAGTTACTTCGGAGAACGCGATCTCGTAAGATGGGTTGGCGGAGCAAAGCAAATTCATGGAGGGACCATTTCCCAGTAAGGCGCTTCAATCTATTTAGGAGATTACTCCGCCTCCTGACTAGGAATGTCTTTGTGAAGGAAGTTAGGCTTCAAACAAATTAATTTATGAAATGAAGAATGCATAAACTTAAATGAAAAGATTATGTAAGATTGAAATATATATAGTTGCCCCCTGGCCAAAAGGATCTTTCATAACTTTGGATGATCGGAATGCTGGGGGGAGAGTGAAATGGCCTTTGCTGATGTACAGTCCTGTTCAAGTGCAGGATTGTCATCAGTTTATCATTTTCATTTCATTTCTCATTTTTCCATCTCGCCATACTTTCATTTCAGCGCTGAATGATCTTATAGGTCCCAGCGCTTGGGCTATGCCCTAAATTCCATAATCCATCCATTCATCCAAAATATATATAGCTCTTATATACAAGTTAAGATATAAATGTAAATCAACATTTACAGAGAGAGAGAGAGAGAGAGAGAGAGAGAGAGAGAGAGAGAGAGAGAGAAAATAAGTTATGCATGTATTTCCAAAATTCTTTCACTTTAACTTGAATCTTTTTTTTTCACCACAAGTTTTTGTCACTTGAAAATTTTATCTGAAATGCATAAACTCAACATTGCATTTTTGAAGTTTGCATGGAACTTGAAGTCCTTATTTATTACAAGGATATTCACAATTTTGACTGCTGGTAATTATAGGTGTAGGTATATGCCAAAATTGTATGTAGGTGAGACAACGAACGGAAGAGCACCATTATCCTAAAGCGGATTTGTAACCAAGGTCGACAAAGACGCATCTCGGGTAACTTTCAAATAGACTCATCGATGTTCCTCCAGTCCTGACGTTCGAGTCCGAAGAAAATCAGACACAATACCAGAGAGAGACTTGGTCGCCTCCACATGGGGAACTTTCCAAGATGCCGTCTGCATTTCCATACGTTGCCCGATACCCCGGAAGGTTACCGAGTCGATGTTCCTATGTTATTTGGAATCTCGCTCGAGCGGTTTCTTGCAAACTGTTGCTGTTGGAGTTGGAGGCTGCCTTGGAGCTCGCTTGAATTTCTTTGCTTTATTTCTCAGTTATTCTTACTCCGCTGAGCTCATTGCTTCAAGAACCGAAGGCGCAGCGGTCAAATCCATCTCTCTCTCTCTCTCAGCAAAAAAAATAAAAAAAAATAAAAAAAAAAAGCACTGAAGGCCATCAGAATAATATAATTTAGATCTCAGACGTTATTATTAAATCAAATTTAGGTCATAAGATGTGATCAGTTTATGCACCTTATATTTAAATCAAATTTAAAACTGATGCATAAAACGAGATATTGAGCTTCATTAAAAGGAATAATTAAACAGTTGTTTTCAGGCATGGATAACAATACAAGAAGAGTTTGTAAAATATAGTGATATGAAATAAGCAAGCCGATTTTTTGTCTAGACTGTTTTCAAACAACTATTATCATTATTATTATTTTTTTCTATCCCAGTCCTCCAATTCGACTGGGTGGTATTTATAGTGTGGGGTTCCGGGTTGCATCCTGCCTCTTTAGGAGTCCATCACTTTTATTACTATGTGCGCCATTTCTAGGATCACACTCTTCTGCATGAGTCCTGTAGCTACTTCGGCCTCTAGTTTTTCCAGATTCCTTTTCAGGGATCTTGGGATCGTGCCTAGTGTTCCTATGATTATGGGTACAATTTCCACCCGCATGTATTATATCCTTCTTATTTCTATTTCCAGGTCTTGATAGTCCCTCGTTGGTCGAGTGGATATCGCGCTCGGCTACCAATCCGGTGGTCCGAAGTTCGATTCTCGGCTCGGCTAACGTGGATCCAGAGGAATTTATATCTGGTGATAGAAATTCATTTCTCGATATAATGTGGTTCGGATCCCACAATAAGCTGTAGGTCCCGTTGCTAGGTAACCAATTGATTCCTAGTCACATAAACATATCTAATCCTTCGGGCCAGCCCTAGGAGAGCTGTTAATCAGTTCAGTGGTCTGGTAAAACTAAGATATACTTACTTTTTCAGGTCTTGATACTTATCCATTTGTTCCCTTTCTTTCTCTTCAACTCTGGTATCCCATGGTACTGCGACATCAATGAGTGATACTTTCTTTTTGGTTTTGTCAATCAACGTCACGTCTGCCCTATTTGCACGTATACCCCATCTGTTCTGATACCATAGTCCCAGAGGATCTTTGCCTGATCGTTTTCTATCACTCCTTCAGGTTGGTGCTCGTACCACTTATTACTGCAAGGTAGCTGGTGTTTCTTGCACAGGCTCTAGTGGAGGGCTTTTGCCACTGAATCATGCCTCTTTTTGTACTGGTTCTGTGCAAGTGCCGGACATTCGCTTGCTATGTGGTTTATGGTTTCATTTTTCGTATTGCACTTCCTTCATATGGGAGAGATGTTATTTCCATCTATCGTTCTTTGAACGTTTCTGGTTCTTAGGGCCTGATCTAGTGCCGCTGTTATCATTCCTTCAGTTTCCTTCTTTAGCTCTCCCCTCTGTAGCCATTGCCTTGTATCATCGCTGGCTAGTTCTTTAGTCTGTCTCATGTATTGTCCGTGCATTGGTTTGTTGTGCCATTCCTCTGTTCTGTTTGTCATTCTCCTGTCTCTGTATATTTCAGGGTCTTCGTCTACTTATCAGTCCTTCTTCCCATGCACACTTGAGCCACTCGTCTTCACTGGTTTTCAGATATTGCCCCAGTGCTCTGTTCTCGATGTTGACGCAATCCTCTATGCTTAGTAGTCCTCTCCCTTCTTCCTTTCGTGTTATGTATAGTCTGTCCGTATTTGCTCTTGGGTGTAGTGCTTTGTGTATAGTCATATGTTTCCTGGTTTTCTGGTCTATGCTGCGGAGTTCTGGCTTCGTCCATTACACTATTCCTGCGCTGTATCTGATTACAGGCACTTCCCATGTGTTGTTATTATTATTATTACGTATTATCATTATTAATATTATTATTATTATTATTATTATTATGAAACTTGTATTCAGTTACTGTTATAAAGGTAATATTACGATACCTTCCATTACCTCTGGCAGCAGTAAAAAACAGTATTTAACTAATTTTGAAGACTGGAAAGTCTCGCATAAATTTTTCCAAGCTATTTCAGTATATAAATCCTTTTTCATTGGTTTTCGTATCCGGTTCCACCTTTCAACCCTTGTGCTTCGTCTCCTTTGCTTTCTGTATCTCGTTATCTTGAAGTCCAACTACTGCAACGCCACCTGTTAACTGTTTTGAACACTGAATGGCCGAAAGTACCCCAATGCTTAGGTTGACCCATGAAATCAAATCTTGCTTGTAATCTGATCAATTCCAGGTAGCTACCATTCAATTTTTCAGCCTCTTGATTGCTCTATTTATATCCTCAATAGTGACTCCCATGAGAATTGAGAAAGTTAGACTAATCCCTGTCACGAAATTTCTGTCTCTGTTCTGTATTTACGTGTGTACGTAGATATAAGCTTGTGAATGTGAGTGTGTGTAAATAGTTGGATATAAACCTGAGTGTGTACACGACTGTTTATAGGGAAACAGTAAAGCTTTATCCGTATTTTCATGCATGTAACAAATAAATCATAAAATGTTGCTCGTGTCTTAGTTGCACTGAGCTCTAAATATGTTTGTTAGTCTCTCTCTCTTTCAATTGCTTGGCAATCAGATGCATTCGAATGAACCTTCCTGTCATCAAGCTTTCGGACAGGAACAAAAACCTTTGAAGAACGTTTTCCAAAACGTTTTCCGTTTTCCTATGATAGCTGATTGTTTAGGAGGAAACAATGGAGCTGTATTGAAAGTCGAATTATTAGGAATATTTATTATATGGTTTTAAAATCGATTCATTTCTAAAATAGCGAAGAGGAGGATTTGAAGTTCTGAATATTGAGAAATATTGCCAAATATTTTTGGTGGCAATTTTGTTTTCTTGTCAATCATAAAAGCCCCGTTTTTATGCATGATCAGAATTTTAGCACAATGGTCCCTATAAATGTCTTTTCTATGTAATGATTTCTTGCTCATTTCATGAAGAATATTATGAAACCCTTTGTCTAAGGATTTAGTTTCGTTTAAAAATGACATTATGGTACCTGTTCCTTTCGGTTATTATATTACAGCTCGCTATGGAACATAATTATTTCGTATGATATTAAAAGTCGAATTGCTTTTTAAATGAATGATTAGGACAAGTGCATACTTAATGAAAAATGGGCAATGGACAGTCTTTCATAAATCATGACATATTCGGATGATGCCTAAAACAAAGCATGTTTTCATTTGGTCCTTTTATTTCATCTATTTTCTGCCTCTTTGCTATTTTCATTGTTTCCTTTCGCCATCAACAGATGTCAGTGTTAATTGCCGTGACGTAACGATTCCTGGAAGTGCCGATTGACTCCGAGATCCTTTGTTAGCTACCTGGGCCAATCAGGGGACGTCTTCTCTCCCTCTGTTTGAAAATAAGGACTTGCACGTTTGTGATTGGCCGAAAAGATGATGAGGGTTTTCAGGATAAGAAGTGACTCGGTTTAGCTCCAAGTTCGTAACCGGCTGTTTTGTGGTTGTGTGCTGTGCTGAAAGTGTTCTGAGAAAGTTAAGGTGAATTTTGGTTTACTTAGTTTTCTGGGATATTGTAATTGTGTATAAATTTCCATATCTTTTGGTGTACATTTTTCTAAATCAATATTTAGCTTTGTATGTATTGGGTGGTGAAATGCTTTCTGGGAACATTCATTGGGTAAGGCTCGAGCAAAGAAACCTTTACATTGGACACTTGTTGGTCGGTTTTTCCTGTCAGGAGGAGAACTGCTTTTGGTAATGTCAGACGTCTGAACTCTGTCCGTTTGCTTAGGGAAGATGTGGCAATTCTTTTCCTGTCCAGGATCTTGAAAGTTTTATGGCAAATAAAGACCAGTTTCAGTAAAGTGATTAGTGACACCGATGATTATTGAATTTAAGCTGCATGGTTACAAGGGGAAGTTGCTTGGTAAAAGAGGACATTCTTAATTTTCAAAACTGATGTTTATAATAATTTTTTCGAAACTTTTTAAAGGAAAGGGATGTTAGTTTATCTGAAATTACTTCTTAATCATAAGATATTAATATCTGCATAACATAAGCCATAGTCGGCTGCATTTTTTTATTAATTAGTACGATATAGCAAAGAATGTATTAAATTTTAATTTTTTACTTTAAAAGAACCATTTCAACTTTTCATAATTCACCATCGATTAGGGACTTCATGTTAGAAATTTTTAAACCTTGTATAGTCAAGAGTATGAGATGTACTTTTTATTGAAAACTCAACTTCGGTGCTTCATATTTTATTTCTGAAAGATCCAGTTAATTCTGGCAAGTGGTACTACCTACAAGTGTATTAAAGCCGCTGGCTAGAATGTTAGTACTGGTGCTTCGTGATCAAAGGTAGTTCGGTTTTCCCTAAGAACATTTGTCATATTCAAAAATTGCATTCAGAACTATTGTCTTGATAGGAGAGGCATGTGTGCACTTGTCTTGATAGGAGAAGCATGTCTGAAACAGGGAAACATTAAGACTAGTCTTCTGTTTTTTCTTTTTTTCTTCCTTTTTTTAATGGATAGGCCAAAATTCCATATGAAACCTTAAAATTATATTAATGAGCATTTTCCCAAAAAATATAAAAAATAGGACATTCTATATGAAACCTTTAAAATTATATTAATGTGCATTTTTCAAAAAATACGAATTTAAAAGAAAACAGCCTCTCTGTTAAATGTTCTCATTTACCTGCTAGGATTGATGATAAAAGCAATTGTAAAAGTGCTGTAAACTGAGCTTTGCAACAGAAAATTGGTGGTAAACTTGGTATGTTGGATATTTAGCATACAAAGTACTGTAACTTTGAAACTCTTAGCGGTTATTTAATCATAAAACATCAGTTCACACAAGTACTTACGTAGCCTTCTGAGGGCTTCAGATATGGATTTAGGTATAGTATCCTTCTCGCCTACGGCTCCTTTTTAAATGACTGGTTAAACAAATAATGGCTTCGCTGGATAGCTATTTAAAAGATAAGTGTAAGATGATCGCACGAGGATATCGTATAGTAGTTTCTTTTAGCTAAACATTATGGAAAGTGGTTTATATAATGTAGTACAACTGAGGTAATCCGAAAAGTCTACTGAGGGGCGGGTACTAACTGAACTTGGCAGAAGCTCTGCGGGGTTGTGTGTTTAGTACCAGCCCTTCGGAAAGGAAATAAAACGTATTGCAAGTTTCTAATTTTCTCTGAAATATTCTCAATTATCACCTGTACTGCACATTATATAGTCTTTAGTGTATTAACAAAAAATCATTATTGATCTTCGCGCTGAGCTTCCTTTACATTTACCATTTAAAGATGTTTATAGTCATATGGTGTATAATATTGACCGTAGAAGGAATGTTACTGCTCCATGGGAATGGCAGAATGTTGCCTTTTGACCTCTAACAATGTAAGGGGATTATTAGTAACGGTAGTTCCACTGGTATACCAGCTAACAGGGTTAGACACTTGCTACAATTTGCTTTGGTAAAGTTTCTTGTTTGATGGTGGATATTGAAACATTTCAGTGCAGACTGACGAACTGAATTGTTTGCCCTTCATTTTACCCACATACAAGGAGGCGTGGGAGTCAAGTTGAATGTTTCGTATTCTATACACTAGTCATTAAAAACGGCGCAGTTTAGTAATAACTCACTTAAGCCTTGAGAAATAATTTTCGTGACGTAAATTCATAAATTTCATATCCTTATGATGGTACTGAATGATTGTTTGCATTTGCTAATAATAAGTTTTTGGTACCTGTTTTTGTAGGTAATGACAGTATTAATGAGTTTTTTTTTTTCAAGTTTTGATGACTTGGAAAGCTTTTATTTGAACCTGATTACCACGCTCCATAAAGGAATCCGTTTGATTAAGTTGAGAGCCACATTTGAAGGGGTGGTTTTTATAGTTTTCATAGAATATTCAAGGGGTGACTCAGATTCTGTATATGAAGGAGACAGTCAAATTTTATATATGAAGGTGACTTGACATTCTATGAGCGGATTGAAGATCCCATAAGAACTGAGGTCTAAATAGTTTGTATTTTGTTCAGATTAGACTTGTCTGAATGCACAAAAAATAGGCATGTAGATTTGGACGATACGAATAGTTTCAAAGCCAGCTACTCAGGAATAGTGCTGAAGTTAGTTAATCAGAAGAGCATTAGTGTAGCTGTAAATTCTTGAGTGGTAATTTTGACACGCTAATATTGCGTCAGTCAGAATTGCTTTATTCGCGAGAGAATGAATAGTTACTCTTCATGGGTTTTGTTAATCTGGGTAATTCTATAGGAAAGGGGCGCACCAGTTTCGTGGTTAAACAGCTTAAAATGCTAAAATGGCACTTTATCTAGGCTTCAGTACATTAAATAAATGAGGAAACCCCTTACAACCACCAACAATTTTGGGGAACCACAGGTGGGAACCGGAGATTTAGGGTTGGGGAGACGAAATAAAAAAAAATAAAATTAGCTGCCAGTTTTTGCACAAAACTGATTTCAGTTTCAGCGTGGCAGAACGGCGCTTCGCTCCTTATCCGCATTTTGAAACTTTCTTGGTAAGCACGTTTGTTCTGGCAAGCGGGAATTTTTGCGCTGCGCGCGCTCGCCACAGGGTTCACAGGGCCTTGGCTGGTCAGTTTGTATGGCGATGTCACGCGTTTTTTGTCACCGTGGTCCGGTCGAGGTCGAACTACTTACAAACTATACAAAAAAAAAAAAGAAAAACAAAAACAAATCTCCATACGTTATGACACCGCTTCCACATCGAAAAGGTCGTAAGTTTTTAGGTAAGTTTTCGACAGGAACGCTTGTAGAAGCTACTGCCATGATGACGAAGAGCAAAATAGACGTACGAGAAAAGTTTCCATATTAGTTTTGTAAGAATGGATTATAGAGAAATAGGGAAGTAAGAAGGGTTTACCCTGCACGTATTGCATTAGTAACTTGTTTCAGTTATTTTTTTTAGTCCTTGTATGCCCGCGCAGATAAGACGTCAGTCTGTAGTTGACTCGGAGAGAGACGGAGTTCCCGCGACTTGGTTTTTTCGCGAGTTTTTACATTTTCAAGTGTCGTTTTTGGACTTATAAGCGTTTCCTCAATGACTAGTATCTAATAATTCTATACACTGTTCTCCGTAACTCTAGGTAACTACTTTTTTTAAAAGCCCATGCGCCCCTTTCTTATAGGATTACCTTAATTTGTTTGAACGATTTGTCTGGACAATTATGCAGGTTGTTGGTAACGGAACCAGTTTTTCATGGAAGTTTTCCTATCGGTCCTCATGGTATTGCGAGGACTAGAGAGTAAGACGGGTAGCTGGGTACTGAAAATTTGTTGTTGAAGATTAAGCTGGCTTTATGACAGCACGGGCTATTGCTTAAGAACACCCCGTAGGTAATTTACAGGTAAACACAGCTTATAAAGTAGTATCCTATGTAGTATCCTACCTGAACAGAGAGAAACTGGATCTGGGCCCGATTTTTCTCGGAGACATACATTTAAAGATAATAAGATATACAAATGGCGATATTACACGAGTTGTACATCGGCGGAATGCCGCGGAACTCTGTATAGCTGATGAGATACTGTAAAAATATAGATAAAGCTTTGTCCTTACAGTATTTAGCAATTCAGTTTTTAACTTGTCAAAGGCATGCCTGTTTCCCAAATGGCAGTTCTTAGGTTGTCATCTTCAAAGCTCGTGGGGAAGCTTTTATTGTCCGTGTAAATAAAATTTTTTTGGTGTTTAGAGGGTCGATCTTCACGAATGCTAATGACTTGAGTTATGGTTCTTTCTAAAAAGGCAGTATTCCAGTTTTAACACAAACTTAAAACCTACAGCAATCGATGCCGCCATATTCGGCCTATCGACCGAAATTGATGTTAAACTTACCACAGGCGGCATTGATTTTTTATATATACGGTAAGGATATTGGTGGTTTGAATTAGGTAAAGGATGCTAAATGGAGATTTGTAAAATTTTTAAATGTTTTAAGTTGGATCCTGGAAGGTTAAAGTTTGTAGCTAATCGAAATTCTATATTTGAATGGCTTGAGTATCATTAAACAATTTGGTTTTATACATTCAACTTCCCTGCCAGATATATACTTAGCTATAGACTTCCGTCGTCTCAGACAGAATTTCAAATTTCGCGGCACACGCTACAGGTAGGTCAGGTGATCTACCGCCCTGCCCTGGGTGGCAGGACTAGGAACCATCCCCGTTTTCTAATCAGAATTCTTCTGTCGCCCGGACCATCAACATTGTTGTTGGTTCCTCTCGATTGGTTTTTCTTTTTTCACCGGCAATTGATCTTCTTGACCGACTTTTGGTGAGTATCTGGATTGTTGGATTGGCATACGCTTTTGTGGACTGTTTTGTGGACTTGATTTTGGATTTTTCTTTAAATATGTCTGACTCTGGTATGGTTGTGAGACGTTGTGTGAATGTAGGCTGTAAGGTGAGGTTGCCGAAAGCTTCGGTAGACCCTCACACGGTATGCAAGAGGTGCAGGGAGTATGAATGTTCTTTTACTAACTACTTGTAAACGAATGTGAGAACTTGAGTGAGAACGAATGGAAGAATCTAACTAATTATTTAAAAAAGTTAGAAAGAGAAAGAGTGAGGAAGGCTTCTCATAGAAGTTTAAGTAGTTCTAGATCTGAACTAATTCCAAGCTTGGGATCTTCCCCAAGGGTAAGTATTGCTACTTCTCCTTCCATTGCAGCCCCTTCTCCTATTGCAGAACCTGTAGATCCAGCGAAAGAACTTGCAGATCTAAAAGCAGCCTTCAAAGTAATGGAAAACAAAATGGCTGCCATACAAGGTAAGGCTAGTGAATTGTCATTAGACAGTGATATAAGTGTCCCCAGTGTAGTGGAGGGGGCATCTGGTCGGCTCAGCAACGCTCCTAGGTCTAGACCTCTTCCAAGCTCACATGCCCAGAGGAGAAGGAATGTCGAAAGCCGAAAGGAGGTTGTGGAGAATCCCCACCGATCAGGTGTCCCTTCGGCGGTTTCTGTGACACCCCAGACTGCCAAGGACCGCTATTGTAAAAGCGTCCTAAGTGAGTGTTTCTCGTCGTCGGGATCTTCGTCACCGAGACGTGATTGGAGAGATTCCGATCGATCTCGGCCTCTCAAGAGGAGTTGGAGGGCGCCGACTATCGACTCGAGCCCTGAAAACTTCCCGGAGGAGTCTCCATCGGGAGTTAAGAAGGCAAGAAGAGCCATTCTTTCAACCAGAGTGAGAAGGAGGCAGGAGGTGGAGGCTATGGACTCCTCCCCTCCTCCCGAAGAGGATAAAGAGGAGGCTACTAAGAGGTTCATGATGGCGATGCAGGAACAGATTTCGTCGTTTGTAGGAGTCCTGTCAAAGGAGCCTCCTAGAAGGAAAGACACTTCCCTTCCTATTAAAAGATCCTCCAGACGTATGGAGGTATCTACCTCCAGGATCGATACTCCTACCCGAGGTGAGGTTTCCTGTACGAACCTGGATGAAACAATCAGACGTCTGGCACCGGCCAGGAGTGAGGAGTCACCCAGGAGGCAGGAGCCAAGAGCCAGGAGTGAGGAGTCAACCAGGAGGCAGGAGCCAAGAGCCAAGAGTGTGGAGGCATCCAGGCAAGAGGCAAGAGCCAGGAGGCTAGAGCCAGGAGGCAAGAGCCAGGAGGCAAGAGGCAGGAGGCAGGAGGCAGGAGTCAAGAGCCAGGAGGCAGGAGTCCGGAGGCAGGATCCGGAGCCGGAGTCCGAGTCCGGAGTCCGGAGTCCGGAGTCCGGAGTCCGGAGTCCGGAAGTCCGGACGTCCGGAGTCCGGAGTCCGGAGTCCGGAGTCCGGAGTCCGGAGTCCGGAGTCCGGAGGTCCGGAGTCCGGAGTCCGGAGTCCGGAGTCCGGATCCGGAGTCCGGAGTCCGGAGTCCGGAGTCCGGGTCCGGAGTCCGGAGTCCGGAGTCCGGAGTCCGGAGTCCCCGGATCCGGAGTCCCGGCCGTCCGGATCCGGAGTCCGGAGTCCGGAGTCCGGAGTCCGGAGTCCGGAGTCCGGAGTCGGAGTCCGGAGTCCGGATCCGGAGTCCGGAGTACCGGAGTCCTGGAGTCCGGAGTCGGAGTCCGGAGTCCGGGTCCGGAGTCCGGAGTCCGGAGTCCGGAGTCCGGAGTCCGGAGTCCGGAGTCCGGATCCGGAGTCCGGAGTCCGGAGTCCGGAGTCCGGAGTCCGGAGTCCGGAGTCCGGAGTCCGGAGTCCGGAGTCCGGAGTCCGGAGTCCGTAGTCCGGAGTCCGGAGTCCCGGAGTCCGGAGTCCGGAGTCCGTAGTCCTCCGGAGTCCGGAGTCCGGAGTCCGAGTCCGGAGTCCGGAAGTCCTTGGAGTCCGGAGTCCGGAGTCCGAGTCCGGAGGTTCCGGAGTCCGGAGTCCGGAGTCCGAGTCCGGATCCCTCCGGAGTCCGGAGTCCGGAGTCCGGAGTCCGGAGTCCCGTAGTCCGGAGTCCCAGAGTCCAGAGTCCAGAGTCCGTCCAGAGTCCAGAGTCCAGAGTCCAGAGTCCAGAGTCCAGAGTCCAGAGTCCAGAGTCCAGAGTCCAGAGTCCCAGAGTCAGAGTCCAGAGTCCAGAGTCCAGAGTCCAGAGTCCAGTCCAGAGTCCAGAGTCCAGAGTCCGAGTCCAGAGTCCAGAGTCCAGAGTCAGAGTCAGGAGTCCAGAGTCCAAGAGTCAGAGTCAAGAGTCAGAGTCAGGGGCAAGAGCAAGAGTCAAGGAGTCAAGGAGTCAAGGAGTCAGGAGTCGAGTCAGGAGTCAAGAGGCCGGGGACTCGTTCCTGGAGGTTATGACTCTTCGCCAAATAGGAGCTCCTCTCCTTCAGAACATAGGAGGTCTTGGAAGGACTCTTCCTCAAAACGTGAACTTTCTCCTTCGTCTGATCGAGGGTTAGACGAGTTGTCTGACGACGAACCTCCTGCTAATGAGGGACTTTCTAGTTACAAAGTCTTAGCCTCTTTACTACTACAAGAGTTTGGAGATTCTCTTAGTCCTGCGGCTCCTCCTTCTCCTCGTTCGCTCTTTTCGAGCTCAGCTACGGCTAAATCGTCGGCCTTCTTGAAAATGAAGCCTGCGATATCAATGAAGAAGGCACTCCATTCTTTAGATTCTTGGATGGACAAGAAGAAGGATTTAGGAAAGACGGTATTCTGCATGCCTCCTTCCAGATTGCACGGGAAGAGAGGTATTTGGTATGGGACAGGAGAGACTATGGGTCTTTCTTTACCCGCCTCTGCAGATGCCGACTTTTCCAGTTTAGTGGAGGCCTCTAGACGTCACTCCTTAGGATCGGTCAGAGCGACGTGGAGCACTTCAGAGTTGAACCACTTTCTAAAGGGACTTTTTGTCACTTTAGAGGTGTTCAATTTTCTGGATTGGTCACTCGGAGTTCTGGCCAACAAATCTAAGGATCCGGAGTTTCTGAAGAACCCAGAAATTCTCCATAGCGTACTGTCCTGCATGGACAAGGCAGTACAGGACGGTTCAGGTGAAGTGGCTTCACTTTTTGGTGCTGGTCTCCTGAAGAGATCAGTGTATGGTTCCCTTTATCGAAAGGGGTTTCTCCGAGCCAGAGGACTGCCTTGCTGTTCGCCCCGCTATCAGATCATCTGTTTCCTTCTCAGTTAGTCAAGGATATATCTCGCTCACTAACTGAGAAGGCGACACAAGACCTACTTACTCAAACGTCCAAGAAAGGACGACCGGTAGTGACGACGGTTAAGAAGGAACCTCGTCCTACTCAGCAGCCCTTTCGTGGAGGTGCAGCGGCTCGTCCCCCTGCCAGAAAGAAGAGCTCTGAAAAGAGAGGAAGGTCTTCATTTAGGCCATTCAAGAAATCGAAGTGACTTGTTGCTCCTCCAAGCACCAGTGGGCGCCAGACTCCTGAACTTTGCGGGAGTATGGGAACAAAGGGGAGCCGACCCTTGGTCAGTGTCGGTCCTGAAGAAGGGATATGTAATCCCCTTCGACGACAAACCGCCCCTAACATCTACGCCTCGGGAACTGTCAGCGAGGTACAGAGACCCGTTAATGCGAAAGACTCTCCTTCAAATGGTGGAGCAAATGTGGGAAAAAGAGGCCATCGAACTTGTACAAGATCCACACTCCCCGGGATTTTACAATCGCCTTTTTCTAGTACCAAAGGCATCGGGGGGGTGGAGGCCAGTTCTGGACGTAAGCGCTCTGAATCGCTTCGTACAGAAAAAGAAGTTTCGTATGGAAACGTCCGCCTCTGTCATGTCGGCGCTTCGCCCAGGAGATTGGATGGTCTCTCTGGACCTGCAAGACGCCTATTTCCACGTTCCCATTCACCATTTGTCAAAGAAATATCTTCGCTTTGTGATAGGAGACAAGATCTTTCAGTTCAGGGCTCTGTGCTTCGGTCTGTCTACAGCCCCACAAGTATTCACCAACCTGATGGCGAATGTAGCAAGATGGCTTCACCTAGAGGGGATAAACATCTCCCTCTACTTGGACGACTGGCTGATAAGGGCCAAGTCGAAGAGTCAGTGCTTGGAGGACTTAGAAGTAACAAGGAACATGATAGATTCGCTAGGGTTGCTCGTCAACCTCGAGAAGTCACAACTGATCCCCAGCCAGAGCTTGGTCTATCTGGGGATTCAGATGGATTCTCGGGGTTTTCGGGTGTATCCTTCGCGAGAAAGAATCGCTCGAGGTTTGTCGAGAATCTCGAGCTTCTTAGAAAGAAAGAACAGCTCAGCGAGGGATTACCTGAGCCTGTTAGGGACCCTGTCCTCATTGGAAAAGTTCTTCTCGCTAGGGAGACTTCACCTCCGCCCGCTTCAGTTTTTCCTCAAAGAGGTGTGGAGTTGGAAGACGGGTCAACTCTCGGACGTCTTCCAACTTCCACAAGAAGTAAAAGATCATATGAAGTGGTGGATCCCTCAGCTTCAAAAGAACGAAGGCGTATCGCTTGCCTGCAGAACCCAGACCAAGTGTTGTTTACCGACGCTTCGGAGTCGGGATGGGGAGCGACGCTGGGAGCAAGAGAGGTGTCAGGCACCTGGACAAAGGAACAGGTGTCCTGGCACATCAATTGCAAGGAACTTGTGGCCATACACCTAGCCTTAAAGTTCTTCGAACAGATAGTCAGAGATCGGGTGATACAGATAAACTCAGACAACACCACGGCTCTGGCTTACATACGCAAGCAAGGAGGCACGCACTCTTTCTCCCTCTATCAGTTGACAAGACACCTGTTAACCTGGACGGAAGAAAGAGGCATAACTCTCCTCACAAGGTTTGTTCAAGGGATCAAGAATGTGAGAGCGGACAGACTGAGCAGGAGAAACCAGGTCCTTCCCACAGAATGGACTCTTCACCGAAGAAGTGTGTCGAAGTCTTTGGTCCCTGTGGGGGAGACCTCACATAGACCTGTTCGCGACGTTCCTCTCCAAAAGAATAGAGACCTTTTGCTCTCTAGTAGAAGATCCGAGAGCCTTCGCAATAGATGCGTTTCTCATGGATTGGTCGGGTGTGGACGCTTACGCCTTTCCCCCGTTCAAAATCCTGGGGGAAGTGCTCAGGAAGTTCGTAGCTTCGAAGAGCACGAAGTTGATACTCATAGCCCCATTTTGGCCAGCCCAGGAATGGTTCACGGAGGTACTGGAGTGGATAGTGGACTTCCCCAGATCGCTTCCAAACAGACACGATCTACTCAGACAACCCCACTTCGAGAGGTTTCATCACAACCTCCCAGGTCTCGCTCTAACTGCCTTTCGACTATCGAAAGACTTGTCAGAGCGAGAGGCTTTTCTCGCAAGGCTGCGGGCTCTATCGCTAGAGCCCGCAGAGCTTCGACGAGAAGAGTATACCAGTCGAAGTGGGAAGTCTTTAGGAGGTGGTGTAAAGGTCAGAAGCTGTCCTCCTCCAGTACCTCTATAGTGAATATTGCCGATTTCCTCCTCTTTCTGAGAGAGGAATCACACCTATCTGTCTCGACAATAAAAGGATACCGAAGCATGCTGTCTTCAGTATTCAGGAATCGAGGCCTGGACATTGCTAACGACAAAGATCTACACGATCTAATTAGATCTTTTGAGACTTCGAAAGCAGCTACTCCTAAAACACCTAGTTGGAATCTAGACGTGGTCCTGAAATTCCCTTTCATAGGATAAATTCGAACCATTACATCTGGCGTCCTTCCGCGACGTCACTAGGAAATGCTTGTTTCCTGGTGGCTCTCGCTACAGCCAAGAGGATGAGCGAATTACACGCTCTGGATTCCACGTGGGGTTCAAAGGAGATGCTGCCATCTGTTCTTTCCAGACAATGTTTCTGGCAAAGAACGAAAACCCATCAAAACCTTGGCCGAGAAGTTTTGAGGTAAAAGGCCTATCTAACCTAGTAGGCAGAGAGATAGAGAGATCTCTCTGTCCAGTGAGAGCTCTTAAATACTATTTAGAGAGGAAGAGGCAGATGGGAGCTTGTCAACAAGGTCTTTGGTGTGCAGTAAAGAACCCCAAACGACTCATGTCCAAGAACGCCTTGGCTTTCTTTGTGAGAAGCGTTATTACGGACGCTCACAAGAACTGCTCGGAGGAATCCTTCGGTCTTCTAAAGGTCAAGACGCATGAAGTAAGAGCAGTAGCAACGTCTTTGGCGTTCCAAAAGAATATGTCTCTGAAGAATATCATTGAGACGACATATTGGAGGTGCAATTCAGTGTTTGCATCTCATTATCTGAAGGACGTGAGAGTGACCTATGAGAAGTGCTTCTCGCTAGGTCCTTTTGTATCAGCAGATACAGTACTGGGTCTTGGAGCAAAGACTGATCCTTAATTTTGTGTTTTTATCGTACATAAACCCTCTTGTCAGATATGTGCTTGGTTTTCTAGTAGCAAGCTCACTACTGTCGCACGGGAGCAGAGTGTCATTGCTGGTAGGCGATCAAGGGTATGTATGACTAGTAGGGGAGTACAAAATTTTTTTTTTTTTGTATATTTTGTAATGAAAGTGTCTTATATTTTTCGAGTTTTTTGGTTGTTGTGAGGAGTTCGGGGATGACTCCTTACAATCTTAGAACTAACATGGATGTTAGGATCAGGTGATCGGGATCGGTTTTGTGCTCCTTGAAAAGGTGTATTGTCATGTAAGTGGAATAGCACCCAATGACAAAGCCTTTAGGCTCTGCCGAGTAAGTGGATAAGACCCCATTGGCAGACCCACAAGAACTCTTAGCCATAGATCATTATCTCGCTGAGGCTCTTGAGGCTAAGCAGACTCCAAGGCAGTAGCCGCGAAGTCTTCAGCCTAATAAGGTAGGAACCAGGTGGTTTATAAATACCTACAACATATGTTGTTTACCTGTCTATTTCAGTTGTTAGCTGTCTCTTACCCACCACCAATGGGTGCTAATCAGCTAAGTATATATCTGGCAGGGAAGTTGAATGTATAAAAATGATATTGTCATGTTTACAATAAAGTTTTTATACATACTTACCTGACAGATATATACGATTAATAGCCCACCCAGCCTCCCCGCAGGAGACAGGTGGAAGAGAAGAATTCTGATTAGAAAACGGGGATGGTTCCTAGTCCTGCCACCCAGGGCAGGGCGGGTAGATCACCTGACTACTGTAGCGTGTGCCGCGAAATTTGAAATTCCGTCGGAGACGACGGAGTCTATAGCTAAGTATATATCTGTCAGGTAAGTATGTATAAAACTTTATTGTAACATGACAATATCATTTTTAATGCACATCCTCGACCGGTGTTTAGTTTCCTTATTTAGATTACAAGAAAGATTCACTTCTGATTAAGTTTCTAGTATACTACAATGTTCACAATTAGTTTAGTAGATTACATCACGGTTTCTTCAGTGAATTCTAGAAGCTGCTTATTAGTTCATGATCTATGGTCTGTGAATATTGTCATAAAATTTCAAAATTAAAAGTTCGAGCTGTAATTATCAAGATAACTCCATGGATGTCTTCAGAATGGACTTTGCGTGAAATTGACTTAGATTGATTGATCTTTAAAATAAAAGATCTGTAAAATGAAAAATCTAAGTTGGAAAAATTAATTATCTGTTGCAGTGTTGTCAGAGGACTTATACATGTAACCAATTAAGACATATTTATTGGGAATAATTAATTTTAAGAGATTACAAAGTTGTCATCGTTCAAGATTTTGCTGGTGAGCGCTTTGTTGTTCTTCTAGTGTCGGTTTTGACGAAAACTGTAAAATATTTAATAATGGGAAGTGAACAATGAATTCACCTAACCCAGATCCAATGAAGTATATCATAAATTAGAGTAATACAAAGTTATTCTGAAAGTGATTCCTTTTAGTACATTTTAATTTATGAACAATAGCATTTCAAATAGTGAATTCTGAAGGAAAAGTCTGCTGACGGTCCCGACAGTTAATTGCTAATCAACTGTTTGAGAATCGTGTTTGGTGCTAAAGCTTAAAGAGAAACTCGAGGATTTTGAGGAACTGACACATGAATGTAAATGCTAAATTCTAACCCGTATAAAAAATGCTGCACAATAACGCCGATCAAGAGAACAACCTTAGGATAGTTCTTAGATACAGGGTATGGGACGATCATTGAATAAGGATGGAACCAATGATAGATTGTCAGGACAACAGGAAACAAAACAGATACCATATTAAATGGACCTAGTAAAATAGTTTAGCCCAGGAAATGGAAATAACGCTTATAAGTAGCGATCGTATTTAAAATCCGTTGAAAATGTCTTTCAACGCCACAGGTGGTGAGGTTAAAGAAAATTTTAATTTTTAATGAATTATTGATTTAATAACTCGTGAATTTTTGTACTGTACTTGTCCTTTACAGATTTCTCGCCGGTCAGGAGTACTACCACTGTATCAATGGAACAACCTCTTTATCCAAACATTTTTTGGCGGCAGAGTCGCTTATGAAGGCTGCAAGGCTTCTATGGCTTCGTTCTTGAAGTAGTTTGTAAAGAAGCCTAATACTGAATACTAGTTTAGTAATTCATTTATTAACTAATGATCCTGTTTCGGTGATGGTTTCTGTATAGATCAGACGTCGTAAAACTGAAATGACAGACTTAATGGAAATTTTCACTTAACCCCCTTGACTAGCTAAGATGGCATGACATCACGGAAACTCTAGCTTTTCCAATCAACTTTGTCTAGAAAATCTGAAATGGTTACCAACACGAACTTTCAAAAACTTGGGTTTAAAATTCCCAAATTTGTAAAATGGTTAGATGATTGAGAATTTCCTTTCCGTACAAAATCTGACTATTTTTTTCTTTAATTGTACTAAGGTATAAACTGTACTAAGGTATAAACGGACATGCGAGTAGTTTTTAGTGATTACAGGAACATCAAAATTTCATTACATAACAATTTGTAGTTATACAAAACCATTTGTAGTTATAAAAAAAATATTGTGTAAGCCACTTGGCTTTTAAATTTTTACAGAATTGTCTTAGATAATTGCACTTTACAATTTTATCAGGTTTAGTCAGAAATATTTTAATACTGTTTGACTGAAGTTACCAAGTTGTAATTTCCACTAGCTCTGCCTATTTGCATAGTCTTCACATAGTTAAGTACTGTGATAAGTTCTGTGGTATCTCGCAGTCTTCAGTCATCTAACTGCTTATCGAGTTTTTAAAGCTGAACTCTTGGTTCACTTTGTCGGTATTAGTCGAGGTCGGCAGTAAAAAGTTGCTTTTTAGAGGGAAATTGCTTTTGGCCAGAGTGATTGGGGATTGGTAAAATAGTTTTCATACAATTCATAACTGGTCCAGAACCTAGCTAACCCCTACATGCGTTAAAAAAAATTAAATCCTCTGTTCTTGGAGTTCTTGAAGTCCATTAAATAAGTCCAAAAGATACTACTAAATTTATTCATGATCTGCTTTCCACACTAAGGAAACCTGGGTGTGCCACAATTTCTCCTACTTGAGCCATTTTCAAGTGATTGTTGTAGTTCAATGAAGTTTGACAAAACAATATACTGTGACATTTTTTTTTATTCTGGAGCACATTGATCAAAACACATTTGTCTTATGGGAATCCATTTACCTTTTCATTTTGGTTCAGAGTTGTCCACTCTAAGACTACAGTGACCTTAGCAATTAAGATGTTGATGCACTGGAAATAATGTCCAGTTCTGAAGCATGAAAAGGTATCTGAAACTTGGGTTAAAGTTTTCCAATTAGACTTTGAAACTTTAATGCATATAATAAAACATATTAGGTATAGACCCCCAGCCTAACCTACCCTAGGGGGGTTGCTTCGTTACCTAGCCCTGGGTCCTTACACTTTACATGACCTATGTGGTTGGGTCCTTACCTAACCAAGCAGTTTTTAGATCTCCTGGATCCCACAACTTACCTAACTTGGATGCCAGATCCTCACCTAGATTCAGACACCTTATATACTCGTATTATTATTTTTATAATAATTCAGTAGATGGAATCTATTCGTATGGAACAAGCCCACAGGGTCATTGACTTGAAATTCAAACTTCCAAAGAATATGGTGTTCATTAGGAAGAAACCTCTGCTTTCCTAATGTGGTCACCAAAATAGTAGGATATAAGGGTGGCGTCCACCATCTCTAAGTAATCATTTGCTAATGAACCTTTCACTCAGTATACTGAATGGTATTGACTACTAGTATTTGGTGTTGGGATACCTTGCAAACTTCCTGCATGTAACTCACAATGAACATTAAAGTACTAAACTTCCAGTAGGGTTAGTAAAGCAGTAGCTTAGCCATAGCTGCAAAATACGGTTCTACTGGGTAGGCTATGGAGTAATTTTGGTAATTCTAAAGAATAACTCCGTACGGACTGCAAGGAACGTAACCGTGAATGCGACATCCACTAGGGATTGGGGCGTCCAATGTACTTCGCAGTGTTTAGTACTGGCCCCTGGGGGTTAATTACAGTTCGATCGCCCAAAAATAACGTTAAATTCTTAATCAGCAACCCGAATACTATAAGAAACTGTAATTTCCAAAGAAATACCCGATGTTGAGTTCTTATTAAGATTTACCGTAATTTTTCATGTATTTTACTAGGATCTAGGTAATTTCTAAGCCCTCATTCTGCGGTAAAGTAGGCTATGGGAGTTGACGTTTTCCTACGTTATTTTACTTACTGAACAAGAATTTAAAGTAGTATTTATTCGGACGACTGTAATTAACCCCCAGGGGCCAGTACTAAACACGGCGCAATACATTTGACGCCCCCAATCCCTAAAGAATAGTTTTGCACGGACTGCAAGGAACGTAATCGCGGATACGACATCCATCAGGGATTGGGGCGTCCAATGTATTTCGGCGTGTTTAGTACTGGCCCCTGGGGGTTAATTACAGTCGTCAGAATAAATATTACTATAAATTCTTGTTCAGTAAGTAAAATAATGTAGGAAAACGTCAACTGCTATAGTCTACTTTACCGCAGAATGAGGGCTTAGAATTACCAGGATCTATTAGGTAGTAGAGTGCAGCATTGATTTGGTTGCAAGTCTCATGGTTACCTGAAATGGAGTCATTAATCACCTCAAGAATTCTTTGCATTTGGAACTCAGTATTACTATAATCAAGTAGTACATACCCAGGCTATTGACGACCTTAATATTTTTTCACCTTTCATTAGGGCTATGTTTTTGCTATATTTACGTCGTTTATCTAAGTATGTGTATGAAATTTACTGTCGTTTATTCATGTTTTTACTGTCATCCCCAAGGGGCTGGTACCCACTGGCCTAAAACTGAGCACATTTAGCACATAGGCTAGGCTGGTACCTAGTACCTAGGTTAGTTACTAAGCCAGAGAGGCGAGTCTTCATCTTGCCCTACAATGTTCCACTCGGCCATAAACACAAATATTGACATTTGCTTTCGAGTAGCTGAGGCCACAACCCACAAAAATAACTGTACAACTCCAGCAATTTTCTCACTAGGCTAGGTAGCTAGCACTAGACTACCTAATGTCCAGTTTTCTAGTTTTACTATAAGAAAGTATATGAAGATCTGCTTAAAATCTACCCATGCTTGTACATACTTGGTAGCATAAGTTACATTTTAACTACTTACCTACTACAACCTAACACTGCAGTAGAAGGCTTGGCAGGTTAGGCTACAGGATAGCACCTATGCCATTCTGAGCCTACATTTCCTAAATGCTCTCTGACAAGTCTACTATACAGATTATGACACGCCATATTTAAAAGCCGTTGGTTAGTAATTGATCGATATAATCAAACCTAATCAATCTCACTTAATAAAACTGAACAAAAACGTGAGAAAACTGCCGATATGATAAAAAACGTAAACAAATCTTTTGCTTTTGACTTGCAGATACCGACCGGTTTATGTCAACGTCCTCATATGGATAAAAAAAATTTAAAACGAAGTTAACGTCTAACGAACCTAATCGCGTTTTAGTGAGAGCCATGATTGTAACGGCCCTCCTGAAAACTTGGAATGTCGCGGCTTAGTCTGATTTTCTTAACTTCTTTTCGAAAATTATGTTGAACAGCTTTGATTTCTTTTCTTTCAGATGTGTTCTGTGAGTAAGAAATTCTACTTGCTAATTTTCAGTTCCTATCTTCTGGTTGGTTTAAGTGGCCATTTGATCTTTAAGGTTTATAAATAGTAAGGTACGCAAATGATGAGAGAGAGAGAGAGAGAGAGAGAGAGAGAGAGAGAGAGAGAGAGAGAGAGAGAGAGAGAGAGAGATGCAATTCTAGTTTTCCTAATATACAAAAGTAAAATTGTCAAAACTGTTCTTTGTTGAAAATTACCAAAGTTCAGGAACTAACACAACATTATGCATTTTTTCTAGAACGGCAACATTAGAATGTACTTTTTACTTCTATTTTTTTTTTTCATTTTTTCTACTATTTTTTCTGTATGAAAAGAATGCCTACTGAAAGCCAATGATGAAGCAGAAAAAAATGCTTTGTAAAAAAAAACTGATAACCGAGAATGAAGAATTTTACATAAGAATAAACTGCAGAGATTCTTCAACCCTGAATCATAAAAATAAATTCTCTATGACTCTACAACATATTATTGATTATGCTTTAAGAACTTTTAAACAGTCATCCTCATCATCAATATAATTTCTCCCGTCTCCCACAGATCAAACTGAGCCCTAATTCTGCATTTAGGCCTTATGATATGATGAGGTGGCATCATGAGACGTGAGACGCCCTTGGAGGAAGGGCAGCCCAATATCTGCGGTGAAAGCAGTCGATCATCTCGGTCACGCAAATGACCCGAAGGATCAAGCGTCGCTGCCGCTAGATTGAAAGTCGAGGGGTTAACAGTTTAGCAATTAAGGGTTCGTATCATGAATCACCATCTGGGGTTTGGATATCATCATCATATTAATCAAAAACTTCCAGTGAGTATCTTCTCTAACATTTTTTTCGTTACTTCATTTGTTTCTGTCTATCAACTATAATGATTTTGTCTACAATGGCAAGCATACATGGTCATATTACAAAGATTTTGTATGGTAAAATACCGATGTAGACACGATTTTGTAAATAAAAGAAAAGAAAAAGAAAAATAAGAATACTCTCATTCGTAAGGTATTGCTTCTCTGGACGGTCCATGAGCTCAATAATACGTGTATATAATAATAATAATATAAATAAAATCTTTCTCTGCTTATAATAATAATAATATAAATAAAATCTTTCTCTGCTTATAATAATAATAAATAGAAATAAAATCTTGCTCTGCTTAAATATGTTTTACTCATGAGTTGCGTGACAAGGGAATAAAATATATTTCAAGAGGAAGAGGATCTAAAGAAAACGGAGGAGGAAGAAAAGGAGGAAGAATGAAGGAAAGAAGAACCTATAAGGTGCAAAGTATAACAAATAAGGATTTGAAAAAGATCTGAATTCTTTACCTGACAAGGCAACGTCGCTGGCGGCCGGAGCATCACGCAATATCAGCGAGGCGAAGGAAGCTCAGTCAAATAATAAATATGGTATTTCGAAACCTGATCATATTTTCTGACCAAGGAAGACTTATCCAAGTGAAAAATTGCCAAGGCAATAAAATACAAGACGACTCTCGATTTGATTTAGTCGCCTACGGAATCCCCAAAGAGGTTATATACATTTGTCTTCTATATTTTACAGAATTTTCGTTTGTGAAACTTTGACAAATGCTTTCGGAACCGTTCAGTCGAAGAAAATCTGTTTTCAGCCTCGGGTTTTCGGCTGATTTCACATCTGTATTTTAATATATTGAGTATAATGGATAGGAGTGCTATTATTATTATTATTATTATTATTATTATTATTATTATTATTATTATTATTATTATTATTATTATTATTATTATTTGCATAAAGCTTCCATAGAAGCTAGAGAATGCGTTAGTTGGAAATGACTAAAGCTGTGAGCAATGGTATTTGTATTTGAACTTCACTCTTCTTCTTTAGCTTCTATGCAAGCTTGATCAAATAATAATAATAATAATAATAATAATAATAATAATAATAATAATAATTAATAATAATAATAATAATAATAATAATAATATAATAATAATAATAATAATATACTTTATTAAAAGTAATGGCTACTTCAGCAGCGTTACACTTGTAGAGATTCTTCTCTATTTTGCGAATAGCGGCTTTTTCAGTGCTACTTAAACAGGCTAGTAGAGCCATGATCTCTATAGGCGCCTCTACTAGCCTGTTTAAGTAGCACTGAAAAAGAAAAAGCCGATATTCGCAAAATAGAGAAGAATCTCTACAAGTTTAACGCTGCTGAAGTAGCCATTACTTTTAATAAAGTATGCTTGAGAGAGGGTCTGCTTCCTAAATAATAATAATAATAATAATAATAATAATAATAATAATAATAATAATAATAATACTGCCATATGTTTTACTCAATACATTAAGATTCGCGCATGATTACTGCGACGGCTGTTTAACAAATAACAGTTGAAGAAGACCTCTCTCTCTCTCTCTCACTCTCTCTCTCTCTCTCTCTCTCTCATCATGCCCCTCCAATCCAATCATCTAATCATCCCCTGCTTTCGAAGGCATCACCGATGGTGACTGTGGAAGGCTCCAGAAGGCAAGAGCTGTGCATTCACCAGGGAGGGGAGGGGAGGTGGTGCAGTTGACCTCAGGAGAAGGGAGTGGGGGGAATTGAAAAGAAAACCCAATTCATGTTCTACATTTTTGTAGATGTACGATAATGAAGGGACCGGAATTTCGGATCAGGCTAAAGTCAAAATTAGAATTTTTCATCTTAGAAGGTTTGTTTGTTTGTTTGTTTGTTTTTTTTTTTTTAATCAAGTTACCTATTAGTGAATGGGCCCACTAAGGAACTCCAGATTTTCCTCGCTGCGCAATTAATCACTCGGTTTATGTCTGGAAATATTTAAAAGAATATTTTTATGTTCTCTTGCTTCCCTGTCTTAATCATGAAGGTTATTCTTTCATGAACAGATCTTCATTAAATGTTAATACTGCATCAAATGAGGTCTCTTTAATGCCTTTCGTTGTTTTAAGGTGCATTGAAATGTGTTACAATTTATAAAAGATTTTCTCGATATCTGTTTCGCTTTCACTTCATAATTGTTTTTGCAGAATGGAAAATTTTATTTTAATTACGAAAAAGGAAAAGTTCTGCCTCAAAATACCACTATATCTACAGCGGTGAACGAATTAGAATTAATTACGCTGAATGGGCAATGAATCCTGGTCTCTCTCTCTCTCTCTCTCTCTCTCTCTCTCTCTCTCTCTCTCTCTCTCAAGTCCCTTCAGCCTTCCTCTTCTGGCATTATATTACAGACGTTTTCTAAGTTTCCGCTGCTCCTGCAGCCATTTCAGATGGTGATTCTCTATTTCAGACAAACAACCTGATTAGGACAAGAGGCGAACTTGTAATGGGACCCTTTAGGGATGGCAAGGTTAGGAGATGGGAAAGGTGGTGGTGGTGTGGGGGTGGGGAGGGCGGAGGGAGGCCAATCCTAAGTGGTAGGTCCATGGCAAGCCCTACTGAAGGTGAACCGTGCGAATCAGAGTTCTGACTTTTGGATAAAAACCCAAACGCATAATCGTGATTTTTCAACTTGAAGGCAATCCAAATTGAAAGCAAATTATTTTGTTTATTTATCTATTCCTACTCGTTACGTTGTTTCTGTAAGAAAAGGAATGAAATTGACTGTTCATAAAGGTGCGTTCTAGAGAATCACTTAATAAGTATTAAGTAAAAGGAATCTAATACCAAATAAAAATCTGATATGAAGGAGGAGAGTGCCTTTAGCGCGCATCTTGCAACTTGCTTCCTGTCAGTTGCCACATGCCACTTGTGACTTAAGGTCAATTTCATCTACTTATTTATTGCCTGCTCCTTTGGTCATTGTTTTCTAGAGCTTCCTGTCTATATGGAGCTGTGCATATTCTCCTGAGATTTTGTACTTGTCAGACTTTATTATCCCACAGACATTGAATCATAATCATGAATGTGAAGCATCAGATCTGATCAGATCATACATTTATAGAACTTAAACGTCTCCATTTCCCTCCGTGTTTCCTGATGATGCAAATATCCTCGGCCTAAAGGATACATTTTTTCTGACCTCAGCAGGTAAATCTGATTTTTTTTTCTTTATCTGTGAAGGGGGAATGACTGAGTTGAATTGCGTGTCGGTGCCTTTACAGAAAGACAGAGTACTCTGTTTCTAAGAGATTTTCCTATGTAAATGATGAACTCGTTCGGCTTCTTTTTTATTTCTAGTGAAGGGCGCTTTGGAAGTCACTTTCCCTTTCCATTTTGGAATAATCCCAAGATTTACTGAGTGTTTCAGGAATTTTTCTGCTCCATTTTTAGAGCAGTTTACGACTGATATTTTAACAGCACAATAATGCTTATTGAAAGAGAAGCTCATTATTTCTTAACACAGAAGCCGTTGGAATTTATGTTACTTAGCATTAGGATAAAATTCTTCTAACACATCCCAAAGGGAAAAGGAAGAGAGAGAGAGAGAGGAAGAGAGAGAGACGAGGAGAGAGAGACGAGAGAGAGAGAGAGAGAGAGAGAGAGAGAAACATCCAATACAGGAAAGGGGAAACGTTCTCGTTAGAATCAGTTTTAACAATCTTGTATCATTAGTATTCTAAGGAGTGTCAGAACGTGACTATGAAACAGCTAAATTGGCCTCTTCTTCTTCGTCTACCTAATCTACAATAGTTTTAGCCTTTTCATTTATTCGACATTTTCAGGAGGCCTTATCAAAAAACAGCGAGAAAACCCTTTTTTTTTTTTTTTTTTTTTTTTTTTTTACATCCCGTTTTTAACAATATTCATTTGTTGAATAATATTTGTTTGTTTAGAAGAATTGAATTGGCCGGATGTACTTCTTATTGAACCGAGTGTTAAGTTGTTTTGTTGACATCAGAAACTCAGAATATGATTCATTGCTCCTGTTACCTAGGTTTCTGCTGCTGTCTCGGACAGGTTTTCTATCGATAATATTCTTTCTTTTTATGTTCAATTGCGAAGGATCCGAAAAGCAGACCAGTTAATTTACAGAGCTTTATGATTATGATCTGAAAATCCTCTTCAATGTCATTTTTGTCATTATCATAATAAAAACATCGGTATTATACTGTTTAAAAAAAACTCAAAAATCATAAACAGCAAATCGTATTATAAATTGCTTGTTTTATGTCTCTGAATTCATTTACTTTGGCGAAGTTTGGTCTGATTAATTTTGAGAGCTTACAGACAATTAGGCTCCTCCTTTCCTAATTGGGAGCTTACAGTATTTTGAGGACAGATTTCCATTATGAAAAACAGAGGAGAAATTCTAGTTACTTGGGTCTGTATGTATATGTATACACATGCACATATTTATATATGCATACACATACATACATACACAAACACACACAACACACACACATATATATAATATATATATATATATATATATATATATATATGTGTGTGTGTGTGTGTGTGTGTATATATATATATGTGTGTGTGTGTGTGTGTGCGCGCTGTTTGAAAAAAACTGCAAAATTGTTGAGAGTAAACTGCTTTTACAAAATCAAATATTTACACCCATACAGAACACTTCCAGCCGTGGTAGCTTGTAAAATGACAATTTCCCCAACGGTTTATATATGGTGGAAAAATGGAACCACGGAAATGAGAGCGTCATGATTTATTCTCTGAATAACTTCTATTTATTCTTTGAATAACTTCTATTTTTTATTTAATTTTGGAAACTTTTCTCTGCAGATTGTGATGTGAAAATAAAATCCTTCCGCTCGGCAAAGCAATAAAACAACAACAGTGCGCAAAAGCATTTTTTTGTGTGTTTTTTAAAGTTTAAATGGGTTACATAAACATTATTTGGGGGTCATTCTAATAGGGCATTAGAGGCTGGAATGTTACAAACACAAAGCGAATCTTGACGCTTCATTTCTGTAATGGCCTTCTTGGATACTACAAAGTTTTACTATAACTCGAATGAGGAACTGTGTCCCGGAAAACGTTACCTTTTTATGTTAATGAACGAAATGCGTGTTCAGATCTCCTCATATTTTGTATTTACTGGTTGAAACCACTTGCAGTGGAAAGTCAATTGTTTTATTCATTTACTGGTTGAAGATGAGCCACGCGGGGAGTTTACTTCCCATGGGTTTGTACGTATATAGTATTATATTAAACATTACCACTACTGCGAATTCGTTTAACGTAATAACTGCATCACACTTCTATATTCAACTTTTGGTTCCTCGTGGTTCTTCTCCTTTTATTATGGATGACAGAGAATGACAAATAGAACGCCAGAAATAGACTCGTTTACATTGGACAGAATGATCCCAGCAGCTGTCTTGTTTGTTTTTGTTTGTTTGGTGTTTTTACGTTGCATGGAACCAGTGGTTATTCAGCAACGGGACCAACGGCTTTACGTGACTTCCGAACCACGTCGAGAGTGAACTTCTATCACCAGAAATACACATCTCTCACTCCTCAATGGAATGGCCGAGAATCGAACCCGCGACCACCGAGGTGAGAAGCAAACACCAAACCAACCAAGCTACTGAGGCGCTCCCAGCAGCTGTCCTTGGTTGGCCCTTGAGTAATTAGGGACTGGCTGAGGGGAATTGAAAGAAGACAAAATCTCTTTTGCAGAATCTCGTCGGTGAGGGAGACAATTCTACGAGATAACGCCTCCCCTCTTCTTGAGTGGTATTTACCATTCATCTCTTTTGAAAGTTTGTTCCCCGTTATTCTGATGGATACTTGAACCGAAAAATACAATTTGCACTCCTGCACACACACACACTCACACACACACACACGAATACCTCAGGAAGATAATAGTCAGAAATCCAAGCGCTTTCGTCTTTACTCAGACATCGTCAACTAATGACAAACTTGAATTTAGTAAGCATAACATTCTAAAATTACCCTATGATGAAAGGTTTTAGATATTCCTAGAATTTTAAAGCTATTTAACATAAATGTTATTTTCAGTAATATTAATGTCAAGAGTTTAATAATAAAAAATTCTCCTAAAGATCTTCCAGGCTGCATATATGAAATTCCTTGCAAAAAGTGTGATAAAGTCTATTACGGACAGACCGGTAAATCTCTTTCACAGCGTCTCAAGCAACATCAATATTCTGTGAGAACTGGGCAAATATCGAATACATTATTCGTACATATGAGAGATTTAGACCATCCTTTTAACTGGAGTCAAGCAAGAGCCTTAATCCCATGTAATGACACAGTTAAAAGGAATATCATTGAATCTTGTTTCATCAAGTAAAAAAATAGAAATGTTCTAAATTTAAGTCTTGGTTTATTTAAACTTGATGCTTTCATTATGAAAAAAGTTGTAGATAAATATAAGCAAAAAAATTAATATATTCAGTTTTTACATGTTTTGGACTGTAAAGATACTTTGTAGTTTCGGTAAGGTTTGTGGCCGTGTGATATCCGATAATCCTGGATTATCTCTTTTAATGTTTACCCTTTTGACAATTAACCATCTGGTATTCTTGATCTTGTTTTGTACCTGAGACCTTTATCTCCAATTGTACTTCATCAACTCCTTGACGATGTCTGAGTAAAGACGAAAGCGCTTGGATTTCTGACTATTATTTTCCTGTGGTATTCGCATATTTTTTTTTTTTTTTTTACCTGTAAAAGGTCTATGGCTCCAGAGAACCTCAGCAAGTCGTTTGGGATGATTCTGCCAGTCACGAGCCCTTTCCCATTCAGCATCAGCCCATCACACTCGACTAACCACCAGGTACCTAATTCACAGCTTAGATTAAAAGTCTTATGATGGGTATTTTCGAAAACCAACTTCATGCTATAAGCCCCACCCCCAACCGGTCCCAGCTTGGATTCTGGGTCTGTGTTTCTTGGGGTCACCGAATCCTGACGCTTCTTCGTAAACCTGTAGATAATCATCCAAACATCCAAACGAGCAAACTGGAAGAAAAAGTTCCTCGTTGGAGATGATAAAAGCACACTCGCATGACACATACTCAAAATAACCTGCCCTTAAAAAGAAGTAAATTTCCCTTCCGATATTATCAAAGCTCTGCTTCGCGTCTGACCAAATCCCGAGTCATGCCGCTGGTCTCGGCAAAAGGCCACAGAAATGGTCTTTGGCATTTGGAGTGGAATCCCTCCGCCATCTTGGAGGATCTCTGCAAGACCAAGGAAGTCCGGCTGATGCTCAGTCATGCACCAACGGACGTTTTGGGGCTTTCAAGTGGACGAGAAGGAAGGCTGGGTGAGACACGGAGTAAGCGAGAGGAGGAGGAATAAAAAGAGGAGGAAGAGAAGGATGAAAAAGGAGAAATTCTATGATGGATAACTATTAAAAGTGTGAATCTCGAAATTCGATTTTACTCAGTTTGTCGGTAATTATGTTATATTCATATTTCTGTACGTCGCCTAAAAATAACTATAATCTAGAGATTATAGCAATTATTTAGACTACTTTCAATGAATAGAATAAATAATAGGGCGAACTGAATAAAGCAAAGTAAGCAAAGAGTAAGTTGATAACAAATAAGCCCCTCCACCCACCCAAAAATATAAGTATATGGCCTATGATTACATATATGTATATATAGATAGATATATAGATGAAGGATGAATGATAAGAAGACAGAAATGAACAAACTGCCGCCAATCCAATAAGGACAGAACCTTTCTAACCTTGATGGCAACAGAGCAATGTTATATTTCCCTTCCCTTACGATTCAACATCTGAAATGATGCAAGACAACTGTAATTGTCTCCCCAGTTCACGCCATCAACACCAATTAACAAATCTCTTTCGCCATGTCTCTGAATTTGGGTCAGATGTTACACAATTTAGGCAGTTAATCCCATTATGGTTAATATGTCCGCGGCCAGGTGAGCATTGACAGCTAGACAGACAGACGCTTATTGACTCATTAGTAAATTTACGATGTCTGTCAATGTATTCTCATGAATAACGCAATACTTATTCTGTAATATATAGTATATATATATATATATATATATATATATATATATATATATACACACACACACACACACACACACACATATATATATATATATATATATATATATATATATATATATATATATATATATATATATATCGAGCTACAATGTCCTTTAATATCTAATTCGCTCTACCCTGGAATTAATATATTTTCATATGTGCTTAACCGAGGGGGAATTTTTTTCTCGATAATAGACCTCCCTGGACCAGGGAGTAGTAGGTTAAAGCTTCACTTGACGTTCCTGGATTTGAAGGAAAGGATCCAATAGGTTCGCGCCCCGGTCCAGGCAAGTCTATTATCGAGAAAAAACTTTCCCCTCGGTTAAGCATATATGAAAATATATTAATTCCGAGGTAGAGCGAATTAGATATTAAAGGACATTGTAGCTCGATATATGTATATGAATCACGGATATGTGATATGACTTATATATATATAGATATATATATATATATATATATATATATATATATATATATATTGTCGCCTCTGCGATGGAATATCTCAGGTCTTAAGGGAATTTTTAATGTACCTTAGCTTAGTATCTTACCAACGAACCATTATTACTTAAATGGTGACAAAGAAAACACTGCTCACGTAATTATCTATAATATGATACCAATAAATCAACAATTACGTAAACTAAATAACAAAATACCAACACGAACATTAATTAAATATTCCACAATATAGTTACGTAGTTACGGTACTGAATTGCAAGTAAGAACAATATAACAATCACAACTGTCACTGTTAGTAGTTGGAAGTATACCTACTCCTACTATATCCCGATAGTTAAGGTCCGAAGAAAGGTTTGAAAATACAAAAGCAAGAAGCACAGAGTGGAAGTAGGTTGCGCGGTCA
>NC_087211.1:64508085-64528085 GCF_015104395.2 Macrobrachium nipponense
GTCTTCATATCTTTGCAAGTATCGATACTGCAGTGTTTTCTATTTCAGATTTTATTACTATTATTTCATGAATTAAACCACCTCTCTCTCTTTTAGGTAAATGCCTTTATCTTTTATTATAGAAAGAAAAGTTACTTTCACTGCTTTTTCCACTGATATTATTTGGTGTTCTCGTTTCTGATTTTGTTCCTCGGTTATCTTAAATTATTATCAACAGGACCATTATCATAATTTTGGTGGAGTTGTACGCTCTATTACAAACAAATGCAGCTTAATTTCTTAAAGGTCAACACATGCTTTGCTGAATAATACATATCGTTTAATTGCTACTGAAGTAAGACTCTCCGGAATGACTCTAGTAATTTATGAAACTTTGCTTGGAATGTCTGACTTCATTTTGGAAGCGTTCAGGAGAATGTGCTGCCTTACGCATATATTAACTGCTTCATGGTGTTTCCTCATAACTTTTCCTTCACCGTTGCTCATTTTCTTCCTCTTACACCTCGCCTCATTGCCCGTGGACGCCCCATCCCAGAGTCTGATCGCCAGCCATTTCTTCATCAGAGACCTTTAAAAGCATAATGAATGGTCTGTTGAACACATCAACGAAATGTTTACCCTCATTACTTATTCAGATTGTATCTGGCCGTAATGGCTGGCGCACACTATGACTCTAGTTACGATGGATAATGCCGCCGTAATACTCTCGGTCTAATATTCGTCTGATGGACCTTTGGCGGGAAGGCTCGCATCGCTGAAGAGCTTCTGAAATGGTGTGTTGTAAGCACAACCTTTTCATGGCTTCCCTGGACTTAACTTTGCTGTAGTTTATGCAACGATGTTTTCAAGTATGGTTCTTGATTAACTTCCAAGAAAAGTGTTGTAAGGAGTTTTAGCTTTTTATATAAAGTGATATTAAGCGCGTAATGTGTCCAGATAACCTTCTTTGCATTTATTACCCGTTGCGAAAATCTTGCGACTGTAGATGTGGATGTATACTGAAGTTCTTACCTTATCAATAGGATAGTGTTAAAGGAATATAATTCTTTAGGTCTAATTCCAAAGCTGCTTCTGTAACCTCACTGAATAGGTGAGACTAACAATCGTTTTTCAGCAAATCCATTTGGCGTCTAAAATCACGCAATTAATCAACTTGAATGATTAATAAAAGTACTAGTCACTATAGCTGACATCTGAGCTACTTTTAACCGAAGTAGTATGTAAATCAGTAGTAGTAGCAGTGATAATTAATTTGATAATGTCCCCATTAATGTTAACCCACATAAGACTTTAGAACAAAGACACTTATTATCAACTGCTTTCAGTTAATCTTGCTCTTACGTGAGGGATTACACGACAGGCCTTGTTCTCATTCTCTGAAATCACTTAGGGAATACATTTTATTTCAGTGCCATATGCATAGATTGGGGGGAGCTTTGTGCCCTGGATTTTTTTTGACAGAGAGAGAGAGAGAGAGAGAGAGAGAGAGAGAGAGAGATAACATTATTGCTGCTCTTATAGTTCTGGAAGTAAAATAGCATTTGATTTGTGGAACATTTATAAAAAAACATAGGTGGATAAGAGAAAGATAACCAGGAGTCCATTGGAAGAAGCCTCTAACTTCAGCAGAAGTTTGCTTGAGACCTTTCGAGCGTGACTTCAAATATCAGAGGAACAACGTCTTAATTAGCCCCGCAAAGTTTCTGGCCACAGCGCATGTGCAAAGAAGGCAGACGAAAACTTCTTGGGAAGTTTTCGGCGAAGCGACACCGAAAGTTTGGATGACATTTTACTTGATTGCTCATTTATCTGTCTTATGAAATTTAGGCTCTGAAACCAGGCACTGCTGCGCTTTCGGTCGTTCAGCGCTCAAGGCAGTGAGAAGAGGGAGCTGAAGTGGCTGGGCAGCAGCATGAGGACACAAATATGAACCCAAACACTAAAACCGATATAATTCATGGGAAAATCTTTTTCTAATCTATCTGTCTGTCTCTAGTTCAGTTTGTCATAACTGATATATTATCATCTTGTGGACTTTGGCTACTCATACCTACCCAAGGAGCATCCACACCCCCAATCTCCAACCTCCTCCCCTCTACAAACAAATAAATTTTTTTCTGCCTGTCTTTCACACTGTATATGCGGCAATGGAGGTCATTATCAATTTCTTGCTTTAAAAATAATTCTTCTCTCTCTCTCTCTCTCTCTCTCTCTCTCTCTCTTGGAATGTGCCTGCCATAAAGGAAAGCCGATTCCTTTACTGACTGTAGAATCTCTTCATTTCTCTGCCTCTGTCACTTTCTCACTCTTTCCTTTCAATGAATCGGTCATTCCCACGACCCCACCATCCTCACCTGCATCTTCCTGATACCTCTTTCTAGCCTAAGCCTCCTCGATCACATTCATCATCCCACGAGTTCATAACCTTCCTTGGCCTCTCTTCGAAGACAGATCCATCTGTCATTTCTCAGGGATCAACTTTGGAAGGGTCCTTTCATAAAGGGATCGTGAATAAAACCTGGGAGATGTTTTCAGTGGGGATTCTAAACCTACAAAAGATACTGTGATAAAAATATAAATCTATCAGAAAATTCCCCCCCCCCCTCCTCCTCTCTCTCTCTTCTCTCCTCTCTCTCTCACTCTCCGCAATCTCTCTCTCTCTCTCCATCTCTCTCGCTCTCTCTGCGAGAGTAGTAGCGTGTAAAGTTCACAAACTGAATGACCAGTGTTCAATTCCTGAGGTGGAAATTGAAGGATGATACGGGAACCATCCTGAAAAGTCCAGTAAGCTTCTGTTGACTTGGCACCGCCATATGAACTTGGCATATATGAACCTGTCTGTTGGTCAACTGCTGAGTGTTGCATTTGTGGAAGGGAGAAGGGGAGAGAGATTAAGAATAACAAAGGAAGTGGAATTTGCAGGTATTTCAGGGCTTTTCGTAAACACAAATATAATTTAGTAATAAATAACTAATATTGTCTGTGGGATACAAATCAAAATCGATCGAACTGTGTTTACTTCTATCCAGCAAACATTTGAGTTAGGTTTAGTGCCAAGAAATACGTTCAAATTCAGTCTTTGTAATTGAGGTGTTGGGATTAGTGGTATTACTAATGAACTAATACAATCAAAAATAATTTTACTAGAAGTAGCATCATGTTTTTATATCTTTGGATAGGCATAATTCTTCTATTTTTACATTTGGAAATATCGAGGAACCTCTCAACATCCACCATAATGATCGCTCATCTTTGTAAATTGGTTAAGGTCTCTCTCTCTCTCTCTCTCTCTCTCTCTCTCTCTCTCTCTCTCTCTCTCTCTCTTTCTGTTCTTATCTCGTTTTTTCTCGCTCCCCTTTTCATTGTGGTGTCTTTCTAACACTTTCTTACAATCTCTTTGTCTGTTTGTCTCTCTCTCGCTCACTCTGTCTATATCTGTCTCTCTCCTTGCTTCTAAAACATTTCAAAACGATTATCTCTCTCTCTCTCTCTCTCTCTCTCTCTCTCTCTCTCTCTCTCTCTCCCCTTCGCTTTACACGAGTATCTGTTTTTTTTCTTCCTCCCGGCGCCCCATCCCCCCCCCCTCTCTCTCTCTCTCTCCTCTCTCTCTCTCTCTCGTTCTCTCTGTCTCTCTCAAAACGCAACTTTAAGACTTCACAAGCATTATTTTTCATCAGGTTAAACTCAGTTTTACGCGTTTCCCGTTTCTTCTTCGTTGCAAATCCAGTGTTTGGCTTCGATATGAAATGCTAATATAAATCTGCTTTTTGTATTTGGAAATGTGTTTTAAATCGTCAAATCTCGGGAACGAAAGTTTGGGATTTACCGAATTTTTGGTTGACTCTTTATCGTGGACAGTGGCGGATTTAAGGGTGAGGGAGGCACCTGGTCACGTGCCGCCGCCCCCCACCCCCCATGGATAGATTAATGCGTAAATCTCAAAGCTATAATTAAATTTTGATACTGTGTACCCACTGCACATAAGTCAAATTTTGATAGAAACACTGCAAAAAATTATATAATTCGTTTTTTATGGATGTATTTAATGCTTATATTTGCCAAAGAAACTCCACCTGTTACTGTTTTGTAAGCTACAGGTGTTGGAAACAATGTAACAATCTTCAGAATTATAATCTCTCTCTCTCTCTCTCTCTCTCTCTCTCTCTCTCTCTCTCTCTCTCTCTCTCATTGATAAAAACAACTTGTTGTTAAAACAGTCAACATGGTTTTAGACAAAACAGATCCTGCTTATCAAACCTCTTTAAGTTTTTCCATAACATACGTGGTATTTACGAAAGTAGTAGAGCAATACTCTACTTAGATTTCCAAAAGGCCTTTGACAAAGTTTCACACAAGAAACTAATGACAAAAGTTGGAGCTTTAGGAATTGTAGGAGAAATAGCAGACTGGATCGAAGACTGGCTAACTAATAGAAAACAGTGAGTCCTAATAAATGGTGAAGAATCAGAATGGGCAGATGTGACAAGCAGAGTTTCTCAGGGTCCTGTCTTTGACCTGCTCTTGGTTTTGATATATATTAATGACACAGATGTAGGCTTAACCAGCAGGATATCCAAATTTGCCGGTGACATCAAACGAGGTGTAAATGCAGCAGACCCAGATACAGTGGAAATATTGAGAAATGATCTAAGGAAATTAGGAGAGTGGTCAAAAATAATATTATGGCAAATGCCTTTTAACTTGGATAAATGTAAACTGTTACGAATAAGAAAAAACAACCCTCTTGGTAATGACATAAATAGTGTACAACAAGAAGAGGACCTTGGAGTTATTATTACCAAGGACTTAAAATCCACAAAAAAGGGCATAAAAGCTGGAAAGAAGGTACAGAAACTAGTGGGATACATCAAGAAGCAGTTCCGATACAGAAACAAGGAAACGGTGCTGCAGCTCTACACATCAGTGGTTAAACCACATCTTGAATAATTATGCAGTACAGTTTTGGTCACCAACACTAAGGAGGGACATAAATAGACTAGAAGGGGTACAAGCAGGAGCCACAATGTTAATTCCATCCATCAGGCAAATAGGTTACCAAAGACGACTAGAGAGCCTGAACATGTATGACCTAGAAACACGACGATTGTCAGGACAACTACTAGAGACATTACAAATACTGAAAGGCATAACAAAAGTATAGACAGTAACCTCTTCACATTAAAGAAAACCAGACAAGAAATAATGGATGGAAACTAGAACTGAAGAAATACAACACATCGCATTTTGGGAACTTCTTCACATACAAGATATGTGGCACATGGAATAAACTGCCACCAAAAGGTGTAAACAGCAGCAGTGTAGAATAGTTCAAAAGAAAGCTAGACAAAATCATTAGAACACTGTGAATGAATTATAAAACTTGCTCCTAAAGATAAATGAGCACATGATGTCTCCTCGGATGGACAAATAAGTCTTTGAGACATTCTAATCATTGTAATTCAGTACATATAATATGTATGTGCATATGATGTAAATTATGTCTGTATATGTGTGTGTGCATACATATATGAATATTGATATAATAAGTACCATATGTGTGTACATGCAAACAGACAAACACACACATACACACACAGACATATATACGTATATAATATATATATATATATATATATATATATATATATATATATATATATATATATATTTATATATATATATATATATATATATATATACATATATATATATATATATATATATATATATATATATATATATATATATATATATATATATATATATATATATATATAAATCCCTAGTGCCCCGCACCTCCATGAAAAATTTCCAGATCTGCCACTGATTGTGGATTGTATTTCCTTCCATGAGATCTATTGGATAGATTTTAGAATATTTCAATTTCCAGTGCAAAAGAACATATTTTATAACAAGTTCTTCAATAATGGAATAGACCAATTTTGTCAATATATCTTTATCGATTACTAGTTCAGTCACAAAATATACTCTCTCTCTCTCTCTCTCTCTCTCTCTCTCTCTCTATTTATACAGAGATACGTATATATATCACACACAAACAAGTGCTTGTAATTCACTTTGTAACATGTTTACAGTCGTATCTTCCAAGAGATAAACAGATAAGGCCAAATGAAAGCACCGCTGTCAAGCAAATGCCGCTTAAGAGATAACCGCATCAGCCTCAAAGGGCCTCCAAGGCGTCTCCTAATCTCCCAAATGGCCTCAGGTGGAGGAGAATCCGCGACGGATGCTTGGGGATGCTGCTGAATAGGATATTCGGGGATTAACTTAAGGATCCTCTAAATATGATTCCAGTTCAAAATGTTATATTGAGGTAGTATAGCTGGCTACATATGTGAGAATATGTCTCTGGAAATGAAATTTGTATAGTACCCGGGGCATTGAAAACAATTAGTTAAAAATGAATTATAATTCGAAAATAAACAATACACATATTGGTATATAATATATATATATATATATATATATATATATATAGATATATTTATATATATGTATATATATATATATATAGTTATATATATATATATATATATATAATATAGAGAGAGAGAGAAGAGAGAGAGAGAGAGAGACATAAACACACAAACATATATACATACGTATACTTGCATTTTTTGAAAAGATGAACATCCAATAAATGTTGGTTGGAGTATAAACAGAAGGAATGAACCTCAACGACCAACCGTTTAATGTTTTCGATAGATCCGTGTCTCGAATCCTTGCTTGGAAATGAGGCATTTTAGGACCCATGAAAAGGTCATCAGCGTCCCCAATAACAAACAGGATCCCTTTCATATCCCGGCTTTCATTGCCTTAGCTCGCATTCGCCTCTGCCGATGGTTTTCTGTGGCACTTCGCTTTTAACCGTTTCGCTTTCTTTTTTTAATTTTCGATTTTCTTTTCTTTCTGTCGTGACTGCCAAAGCCTCTCGTTTTTCTGCTTTTCTGCTTTATTACTAAGACCACCTTTTTTGTGCAAGTAGGTTTTTCACTTAACATCGTATTTGTCAGTTATAAATTTCCCAGACTTCACTTCCTCCTCATCCAGATCAAATTGTGGATCACATTGATAGAAACAACCTGTTGTTAAACAGTCAACACGGTGCCAGACAAAACAGATCCTGCCTATCAAACTCTTGGAGTTTTTTCATAACATGCTTGGTATTTACGATAGCAGTAGAGCGATAAATATACTCTACTTAGATTTCCAAAAGGTCTTTGACCAAGTTCCACAGAAGAAACTAATGTAAAAAATTAAGGCTTTAGGAACTGTATGAAAAATAGTAGACTGGATCGAAGACTGGCTAACTAATAGAAAGCAGAGAATCGTAATAAACAGTGAAGAATAAGAATGGGGTAGACGTGAAAAGCGGAGTTCCTCAGGGTTCTGTCCTTGGCCCGTTCATGTTTTTGATTTACACCAATGACATTGATGCAGGCTCAACTAGCAGGATAGCCAAATTCACAGATGATGGTGTGAATGCAGCAAACCCAGATACAGTGGAAGGGTTAAGAAATGTTCCAAGAAAAAAGGGGGGTGGTAAAAAAGATAGCCAATGACTTTTAACCTGGATGAATGTAAAGTGATACAAATAGGATCAACAACCCTCATGCCAACTACACGATGCTTGGTAATGACATAAATGGTGTAAAACAAGAAGAGGACCTTAGAGTTATTATTACCAAGGACTTAAAATCCACAAAAGAGTGCATAAAAGCTGAAAAGAAGGCACAGAAACTAGTGGGATACATCAAGAAGCAGTTCAGATACAGAAATAAGGAAACGGTGCTGCAGCTCTACACATCAGTAGTTAAACCACATCTTGAATAATTATGCAGTACAGTTTTGGTCACCAACACTAAGAAGGGACATAAATAGACTAGAAGGGATATAGGCAAGAGCCACAACATATCCCATCGTTGGAAATTCTTCTCATACAAGATATGTGACACATGGAATAAACTGCCCCCAGAGGTTGTAAACAGCAGCAGAGTTAAAAAGAAAGCTAGACAAAATTATTAGAATACTGTGAATGAATGTTAAAACTTGCCCTTAGAGTTAAGTGAGCACACGATGTCTCCTCGGATGGACTGATAAGTCTTTTAGACATCCTAATCCTTGTAACTCCTCGTCCATCTCCTCTTCATCCATATCCTCCTTCCCCTCCTACAACTACTACTGCTACTGCTGCTAAAAATGTTACCATTATTGTTACTGCTAATCGATTCGACCATGATCTATATCTTAAGCCCAACTAATGTGAAAACATTAACTTCATGACCATTTCCATAATACTCGTGGTGCAATGTACTTGAAACATTCTGCAATTTTACAAAGTCTTTCTGTTTCCTTCAAATACAGCTATGATGAAATGCCTAATATGTATGATACAGACCAAAAACGTTTGAGGTCATTCCCGATGATAAATTGGACATTATTACTTACAGCATTATATCGGAAACAACTTCTCATTCACTTATTATGGTGATCTTTAATTCTTTATTATAATGATTATAATGAAGGGTAATGATAATACTTCTCTCATCTTTTTATCACAACATTATTGACTCACACCGTATTGGCGATAGACAGAAAATTAAAATAATGGGGAAAAACTATAGATTTCCTCCCATTTTGGACAAACCAGCGGTGTTTGTATACTCATACTTTAATATAGATTAGTTAGTAAGCATACAGTAGTGCAATATCAGTAGCATTGAAGATTGTAATAAATCACTGGTATTTATGACTAAGGAATAATTTTACTCAATCATTCTTTAATAACAGTGCAAACTATTGTTTAAAGGAAAAAATACCATACCTTGAATTATGAAAGCTCTCTCTCTCTCTCTCTCTCTCTCTCTCTCTCTCTCTCTCTCTCTCTCTCTCTCTCTCTCTCTCTGCAAGTAAAAAAAAAGAGGAAAAATCGATCTAACCGGTTAACCCTTGAGGGTTAGTTGTCCACAAATCCGTAATTCGCTTTATTTTTCCTTTCCTTTCCCTTTTTTCCCCTCTAATCCACATAAACATTCTATTCTCCGGAATAATTATAATAATTATAAAATGTTCGTTTAGGCTCGGCTTGCTTCATATGGAGTGGGATCATTATGAATAATAATATTACGGTTGCTTCTTGTCAGTCCATTGAAAAAGTATTGCATGGGTGCTGATTGCTTCAAATTTATAATTGAGAGAGAGAGAGAGAGAGAGAGAGAGAGAGAGAGAGAGAGAGAGAGATTGATCGCGGCCCATGAAGAGAGACGTGGTAAACGAGCGAGAAAACTAATAAAATCAGACACAAGTGTTTGAGTTTCTCAATGAACTTCTGACGCAGGTTCATACGAAGTACCTGAGTCTAATTTTCGACTTTCCTCGTTTTAGGAACATCGTCTTAATTAAAACTCTCTCTCTCTCTCTCTCTCCGCTCTCTCTCGTCTCTCTCTCTCTCTCTCTCTCTCAAGAAATCTTTCTTCGGAAGTTCTCGAGCGTGTTAACAGGAGGAAGGATAGAAACTCTGTCACAAACTTGTTTTCTAAGAACCACTTCTTGTAAATGCAATTTGTTAGGTAATTATTAAGCATTTTTATCTCCTCTTAATATCACAGGTCGTTTTATAGTTTCCACTGCATGGGACAAACTTTTGTTTCTTCTCTTATCTCTGATGATCTGATTTCTTCTACTTCCTCAGGGTCATATATTTAATAAATTACTTATAATATATATATATATATATATATATATATTTAATATATATAATATATATTATACATACATACATTTATATATATATATATATATACATATATATATTATAATATATATATATATATATATCTATATATAGATATATATATATATATATATATATTATCTGTCGATCTCGGGGCGGGGCTGGAAAGGGCGGGAGCTTAACCAGTGAATGTCATCGTCCCTCGACAGGAACTATTCAGAAGGATCTAGACGAAATGTTACATCATAATACGCGGCGTTCCTAACGACGGGCCGCGTGCTGGAGTTCCTTAACACACCTGAGTATTCTCAGGTGTATTAAGGAACAACCATGAGAACAGACGCCCCAAACATGTGCGGGAACTCCTCCTTGTTGCAGACCTACTCGAAGAAGATACATTTTCCTTTCCTTTAATATATGTTACATCGCTATAGAGCGATTACCATGACAAAGGTGAAATTTTGATGAGCTGAAAATCAAAATATACGTATGATATTTTTTCAGCAGGTTATAACAACAACAACAACAACACCAACAACAACAACAACAACAATAATAATAATAATAATAATGGTGATGAGATCTGACTTGAGTAAACTGAAAGAAATGGCAGAAAAAAGGCTAATAAGCAAGAAAACGAGGGAGGAACTCAACGAGAAATACAACGTACAAGAGAGGGGACTAAACAACACAATAGAAGATATAAAACAGAGGCTTAAGGCCAAAGCACATACGATCCAACGGTACATGAACAGGAATAAGGGATACCAACAGAACAAACTATTCGGAACCAACCAGAAAAGACTATACAGCCAACTAAGAGGGCAAGACAACCACCAAGAAATTCCTGAAGCCGAGGCAAGTAAGAGACTCTGGGAAAACATGTGGAGCAATCCGGTATCACACAACAAACATGCAACATGGCTCCAGGAAGTCAAGGAAGAAGAAATAGGGAGAATAAAACAAAGATTCACAGAGATCACGACAGACACAGTCAGACACCAACTAAAGAAAATGCCAAACTGGAAAGCAAGCCCCAAGTCCCGATGAAGTCCATGGATACTGGCTCAAAAACTTCAAGGCCCTACACCCACGAATAGCAGAACAACTCCAGCATTGTATCTCAAATCACCATGCGCCCAAATGGATGACCACAGGAGGAACATTCTTAGTACAAAAAGACAAGAGTAAGGGAAATATAGCCAGTAACTACAGGCCTATCACCTGCCTACCAATAATGTGGAAGTTACTAACAGGTATCATCAGTGAAAGGCTATACAACTACCTAGAGGAGACAAACACCATCCCCCACCAACAGAAAGGCTGCAGAAGGACGTGTAGGGGCACAAAAGACCAGCTCCTGATAGACAAAATAGTAATGAGAACAGTAGGAGAAGGAAAACCAACCTAAGCATGGCATGGTTAGACTATAAGAAAGCCTTCGACATGATACCACACACATGGCTAATAGAATGCCTGAAAATATATGGGGCAGAGGAAAACACCATCAGCTTCCTCAAAAATACAATGTGCAACTGGAATACAATACTTACAAGCTCTGGAATAAGACTAGCAGAGGTTAATATCAGGAGAGGGATCTTCCAGGGAGACTCACTGTCCCCACTACTCTTCGTAGTAGCCATGATTCCCATGACAAAAGTACTACAGAAGATGGATGCCGGGTACCAACTCAAGAAAAGAGGCAACAGAATCAACCATCTGATGTTCATGGACGACATCAAGCTGTATGGTAAGAGCATCAAGGAAATAGATACCCTAATCCAGACTATAAGGATTGTATCTGGGGACACCAGGATGGAGTTTGGAATAGAAAAATGCGCCTTAGTTAACATACAAAAAGGTAAAGTAACGAGAACTGAAGGGATAAAGCTACCAGATGGGAGCAACATCAAACACATAGATGAGAATGGATACAAATACCTGGGAATAATGGAAGGGGGGGATATAAAACACCGAGAGATGAAGGACACAATCAGGAGAGAATATATGCAGAGACTCTTGGCGATACTCAAGTCAAAACTCAATGCCGGAAATATGATAAAAGCCATGAACACATGGGCAGTGCCAGTAATCAGATACAGTGCAGGAATAGTGGAATGGACGAAGAAAGAACTCCGCAGCATAGATCAGAAAACCAGGAAACATATGACAATACACAAAGCACTACACCCAAGAGCAAATATGGACAGACTATACATAACACGAAAGGAAGGAGGGAGAGGACTACTAAGTATAGAGGACTGCGTCAACATCGAGAACAGACCACTGGGGCAATATCTGAAAACCAGTGAAGACGAGTGGCTAAAGAGTGTATGGGAAGAAGGACTAATGAAAGTAGACGAAGACCCAGAAATATACAGAGAAAGGAGAATGACAAACAGAACAGAGGACTAGCACAACAAACCAATGCACGGACAATACATGAGACAGACTAAAGAACTAGCCAGCGATGACACATGGCAATGGCTACAGAGGGGAGAGCTAAAGAAGGAAACTGAAGGAATGATAACAGCGGTACAAGATCAGGCCCTAAGAACCAGATATGTTCAAAGAACGATAGACGGAAATAACATCTCTCCCATATGTAGGAAGTGCAATACAAAAAATGAAGCCATAAACCACATAGCAAGCGAATGCCCGGCACTTGCACAGAACCAGTACAAAAAGAGGCATGATTCAGTGGCAAAAGCCCTCCACTGGAGCCTGTGCAAGAAACATCAGCTACCTTGCAGTAATAAGTGGTACGAACACCAATCTGAGGGAGTGATAGAAAACGATCAGGCAAAGATCCTCTGGGGCTATGGTATCAGAACGGATAGGGTGATACGTGCAAATAGACCAGACGTGACGTTGATTGACAAAGTCAAGAAGAAAGTATCGCTCATTGATGTCGCAATACCATGGGACACCAGAGTTGAAGAGAAAGATAGGGGAAAAAATGGATAAGTATCAAGATCTGAAAATAGAAATAAGAAGGATATGGGATATGGCAGTGGAAATAGTACCCATAATCATAGGAGCACTAGGCACGATTCCAAGATCCCTGAAAAGGAATCTAGAAAAACTAGAGGCTGAAGTAGCTCCAGGACTCATGCAGAAGAGTGTGATCCTAGAAACGGCGCGCATAGTAAGAAAAGTGATGGACTCCTAAGGAGGCAGGAGGCAACCTGGAACCCCACACTATAAATACCACCCAGTCGAATTGGAGGACTGTGATATAGCAAAAAAAATATATATATAATAATAATAATAGATGACATGCAAGGGTTATTCTGAAAAGTAATAAGCCGGCGAATATAACGCCGTTCCATCGTAAATAGAATTACATCTCGAGGATCAATGAAAAGTAACAAATACGCGAACAAAAATTTAGAAATGGGTTATACTATTGTTATGACAGCTTATACGTACTGTGGCAGCTATTGTAACTTATGTACAATATTGTTGCTGTTAGTAAAATAATTCATTGGCATTAAAGGGAGTACACATATTCCATGTCTGCATATCAATAATTCATTATTATGACACTAAATTTCTTAACAAGTACATGAATTAACAGAATTGTACCACAACACACAAAACTATACAGCGCCTCACCTTCTATATCAAATTGATAGATAAACATTCGAAGTGAAGAAATAAGTCTCACTCCACAATCCTTGAATTCTGAGAGAACCTACACATAGCGGCTCTAAAAACACAATACTGGAACCAATTGAAGTTTTAGACTTGCAATAAACAATCGTCGATTCTACAAAGTCTCACGCGTCACTGAGCAATAAAAAACATGATATCCACCCGTGAGAAGCGAAGCTGGGTGGAAGACACGTCGAGTGCAAATAAAACGTGTCAATAAAGCGTGTAAATACGACAGAGAGATGCTATGAATATCAATAAGATTGCGCCCTTCTCGTACAGACTCTTTCCAGATCTAGATCTGGGTCGCGACTCAGATGTTTTCTTAGCGAGATGGGTGACATCTCTCTACGGCCTGTTAACAGCACAGTGATGAATGTTTTTGAGAGGAGGTTTTGCGACTGGTATCTAAAACAGATGGTTAGCAAATAAGGCAATTATAATTATAATGAGATAAAGAGACATACAGACAGAAATATGACCAGAATTCTTAGGTATACAATTTTCGAAATGGATAATAAGGTAGAACAGACTTGAGAGGAACATAGTGTCAGACAAACAAAAGCCAATTACTTTTCCAAAACCAAGAGCGACACATTAATACTCATTTACGTCAGAAGATTATAAATAAATTACCACTTTAGTCATATTATCGTTTGTGAGAGAAGGTCATCATTTGCCCCGGGAAATATCAGACATTAACCTAAATGAAAAGGTTCTGTGTATGGGACAGGAAATACTTTTGGAAATGTATATTCGAGGATGAGAAGTTGATGCTCCTCTCCCGGATGACCTCGTCTCTTCGAGGTCATTCCAGTCTCCGCAAAACCTCTTTATTAAATGCTCGATACAACGTCATTTGGTTTTCGAATCTTTGTGTGGAAAAACCGGAAATTCGTAGGTTTTTAGGACGACCTCGTTAGCAGAATGGTTCGAGTGCACTTGTAAAAAGAATTAACCAACAATTTCATTCTACTTTCTCTTTCTATCTGTGAGTTTTAAAATTGCGGGGACGATGTAAACACGATTGTGTAAAATTTCTATGAAAACTTAATTTGTGTATACCATTAATATCAAGATATTATACTGTACATTACTCGTTATATCATGCTTCGATATAAAAAACTATGATTAAAATATTCATTCTAAAGATAAAGTTTGAAGTTTACCCTCTTACTTACATCAAGTTTCACATCAGAAAAAAAATCGGTAGCATTGTCAAGGAAGAGAATTTGAGGAAAAATAAACCGGAGGGAGTTTTTTTAATTAATAAAAACATCCTTTGTGATTCTGGATACCCTATCAGATAGAATCTGTTAAGAGAAGCGCCTACAGCTTCCTTTAGGTATAAATTGCGCTTTTTCCCGTTATACCAACTTTCTCTTATATCCAGAATATTATGAGTATAGGAAGGACTCCAGCTGCCCATCCCTTCTTCCTCTATTTATGCAAACTCTTAAAACATTTAATACTTAAAGAGTTTTTTTATGATGTTCATCCATAAATGTGTGTCATGTAACCTGTTGACCGTTACCGGGTTTTTGTTTTGTTTTGTTTTGTTTTCTGTAAAAAAAAAAAAAAAAAAACTATTGAGATGGTTTTGTCTATCCGTTCTCACTTTTTCTGTCCGCCCTCAGATCTTAAAAACTACTGAGGCTAGATGGCTGCAAATTGGTATGTTGATCAACCGCCCTCCAATCATCAAGCATACCAATCTAGCATCTGTACCTTTTATTTTTTCAAGGTTAAAGTTAGCCATAGTCGTGCGTCTGGCAACTATATAGAACAGGCCATCACCAGGCCGTGGTTAAGTTTTCTGGGCAGCGGTTCATACAGCATTATAACGAGACCACCGAAAAATGGATCTATTTTCGGTAGCCTTCATCATACCCTGTACAGAAATCTCGATTGGCACTTTTTACTTTTTTTTCTTTTTAATTTAATGTGTCGGCTACGGTCCCTTAATTATTGGAAAATCCTATTCTGACTAACATTTTCTGTGCATTTTACTTTACTAATCCACTTTTGTCCCTGTATGATTCGCAAAACAACGTGTTCAGTATCATTGTTTTAGTTTTCTATATTTGATCGGTGACAGGGATTTACAGAAAATCATATCTTATTTGTAGGTCATATTTTCCGTATGTCACAATACATTGCGTATGTCTTTTATTATAATCTTTTATTTCATATCTGAAACATTCTAAAACTCTAATTTCAAGCGTTTTCTGAAAAGGTTTATCTATGAATAAATATTCTTTGTTACAGAAGCCTCGGCAGAATAAATGTCCACCAGTAGAGGGTCTATTAGACCTTCAACGTCATCACATTAATATGAAAGCTGTTCATCCAAAGCGTTGTTAAATACTTGGTCATTCACAGTTCTCCTTTGACCACAGGGCATAATATTTCACCCTCATCAATAATGGGCTGTTTAATTAACGCCGTATCATGCACACCCAGCTGTATCGGCTCCGTTAAGTGTTGAAATATCTCTTTCTCTTTCTGAATTTACTTATAAATGTATATGAATATGTGTATATCTATGCATGCATATGTCACTTACACACGCTTTTTTTTTTATATTTACGAATATCAAGTCACAAATGCAGTTTAATGCTGAGTTCATTATAACCTGGGAATAACTTGCACATAGGGACATAACGACACATTCTTTTTCTTTCTTTCTCCCTCTCTCTCTTTCTCTCTGCACACACACACACGCACACACACACACACACACACACACACATATATATATATATATATATATATATATATATATATATATATATATATATATATATATATATATATAGTATATGCAGAGAGAGAGAGAGAGAGAGAGAGAGAGAGAGAGGTGAAAAATTCGCTCTGTTCGTTAATGCCTGTAAATATTAAAGGCGTAACAATGAAATGAAAAGGAAAAAAACCCAGAAAAACAAAGAGGTCCAGCGGTAATGAGTTCAGCATTCATGAAACGGTCAAAATTCTCCATGAAACTGTCACCATTTTAATAAATTTTATAAACGAGATTTCATAATGATATCATTAGCTTTTATAACTCTGGTCCCTGAAAATGAGTAGTTTTGTTTATTTCCGATGAATTTAAACATATTTTTCAGATATGATTTTCTAAGGTTAATGTATGTTAACTATTAGCCATGAATGGACGTAATCATAAAATTATTAATATATAATTGAAATGAATGACACTATATTTGGAGGAATTTTTAAGTTATATATACATTTTACATATCGTGGCCATCGCTTCCGTTCATGAAAGACATGAAGAATAACAGTGCATTATATTCTTCTATTTAAGAACATAAAAAAGAAAAGGGAGCTTTTCTTCAATAGATCATCTAATTGAAGGATTTTAAAGGAAACTAGAAGAGACAGATACTGACATATGATGAACACTTATCATGCATAATACAATCCAAACGAGATATAAAAGGGTTGTAATGACCTTAGTAGCTATAATAATGACACTAAATAGAAAGGAATATTCCGTTCATCTTACTCAGCAGTAAATAAATGACTCAATCCAATGCATAATGATTCACTGTACCTCCTTCTTTATAAAACGCAATGTATATCCGTTTAGTAATTTATTGGAACTCCACGTTTAGACCTGGTGTTGCCCAGCCAGGGGTTAGACCCTATCGCTACTGGCAGGCGCCCTTACAAGCAGCGGAATGAAGTCTACTCTGCCCCGATTCTCAGGACAGAAGGCAACGGCCCAAGGGTCCAGCCTTTCCTAGTCATTTAATGCCTGATATTAATAATATTTTGGGTGTTATGGTCATGGGTAGAACATCGGTCTAATCAAAATAAAAACGCAAAAATATGACCATCTATGAAGCATTTTGGTTCCTATGAAGTTATTTGGCCCGTGGTTAGGTGTACAGTAAACAAAACTATTAAAATTTATATATATATATATATATATATATATATGTGTGTGTGTGTGTGTGTGTGTATGTTTACTATATATATATATCTATATATATATATATATATATATATATATATATATATATGTATACACATATACATATGTATATGTAAACACACACACACACACACACACACACATATATATATTATATATTATATATATATTATATATATATGTAAATATATATATATTATTATAATATATATATATAGGGAATTATATTATATATATATATATATACTTTTATATATATCACGCATATCTGTGGCAGCGAAATTTCAATATGCAATGTTTCTTTGGCCTCCGTTTATTGGTCTCTTTCTATATTGGTTTCGGATTCTTTTGATCCTCGGTACTACTTCCGTTATTCCCCGAAAAATCATCTGTCTTTCCGGTGATGCTGAGCATCTCGAGCATCTTTCATCTCAGCCGCACCATTTGCCTTCGAGATGACCCGGCCTTTATCAGGATCACGTCTCGGCGAATTCTTGATCGGGGGCTTAAGTGGAAGACCCACGGAGTATTCGGTCTTAGGAAGAGATCTTAGGTTCTCCTTTCTCTCTCTCTCTCTCTCTCTCTCTATCTCTCTCTCTTCTCTCTCTCTCTTCAAAATAATAATAATCATAATAATTTTTGCAACTTATGAAGGGATAATTTTGACTCGAATTTCTCTTCTTCTTCTTCTTCTTCTTCTTCTTCTTCTTCTTCTTCTTCTTCTTCTTTTTCTTCTTCTTCTTTCATGGTAAATAATGACGAGTGACTTTTTCAGGATGCGTTATTAAGGAATTTTGATTAAATCAAGATGACGACGCAAGGCTTCCAAGACAGAGACAATATTGAATAGTTTAAGTCATTGTAAGCAGAGAGAATGATTTTCCCTTCCTAAATGATGAAGAATCCTCTTAAAAAGACGCTGATTAAGAGATTATTCAAGCGCGCCTCTTCACCAAAAGTAGGAATCACAGTAAAAGAGAGAGAGAGAGAGAGAGAGAGAGAGAGAGAGAGAGAGAGAGAGAGAGAGAGAGAGAGAGAGAAATACTTGGGTAAAACAAATTGGAAGAGTCTGAAGGCAATCCGTCGCGACTCTGGAGCCAAAGTGTAAAACTGCAAATAATCCCTTAAAACAGAGGATGAACACTAAGCCCATCCATTTTCCCCTCTACAGGGACTGAAGAAGGTTAAGGGATCCTGTTTTTCATAAAGGAACAATAATCAAAGGGGCCCTGTGTGATATCTACGAATCCCAGGGAGAACATAATTTTTAATGAATCCGTTACGTTATCGAATTTAGTCAATTCAGTGGGAGGTCATTTCAACATCAAAATAAGATATATTACGTAAATTGACAATGCTGTGAATTACCCTTTAGAAATGCCATTAGGCGTGATCAGTTAAAAACACTTCGATATTAGAAGTAAATATGAAATGTTTCTTTGAGTATTTTGGTTGAAAATATAATTACCTGTATCTCAACAGTGAGTATGTGCGCGTTCACAAGAAAAGAAACTGATGTAGTACCTGTACAGCCTTTCGACGTCTCTTCTGGCAGTACAGAGACCGGAAGTCCACACTAGGCCACCTAATCCCTTCCTCACCCCACCACACTGACGGCCACCAGAAGGTAAAGGCTGCACTCGTCCAGATTTCAATCTGAAGAAAAGAAAGTATCAAGTTAAAAAGTTAGTAATATACGTAGTAATTTTTTTTTATCAGTCGTACTCAGAATATCAAGTTCTTATGTTTCTGTGGACTTTCTTGTTCCAGAATTCTTGAGTTGAGCGAGGGTATTTACCGTATACTATGGCTATACGAGAATATATATATATATATATATATATATATATATATATATATATATATATATATATATAATATATATATATATATATATATATATATATATATCTAAAGAGGTGAAAGAGGGGAAATGGCTAATAATATGTTTAAAGTGTTTATATAATAATAAAGTCACATAGCTCTACTCGCCTAGAGACAAGGGGTGGTACACTGCAAAGTTTCACATGGGAGAGAAGGGTATTTGCTGAACAAGCAACTTGTCTCAGAGGTCGTTCCCCGTTTGCGAGGCATGTGCATTCGTTTGTACGCGTATTACAGGCCTACTGGTTCAGGGTACTTGTGGAAGACGCATCTTTGTGCAAAGGAGAGAACAAGCGGTTGCTCGAAGTGTCGGGGGGAGAAAAACGCCCATCGAAAAGGTAAGACACGTTCTATAAAACTTAGCAAAATCTGTTACCTTTTGGAAAAGAGAGAGAAGTGTGGAAATATTCTCTTTGCGTAAATACTTTGAAAAGATGACGTGGGGTGTCTATATAACTATTATCTTTATTACAGATGGGTCCGATTCCATGGTTGATTAGGAATGGGATTCTCTAACTGATAACTGACGAATACTAGACAATGTGACTTCTTTGGGGTTTGGAGAGTGTAACCTTAGTCAAAAGGTAGAATGTTATCTTATTGGTTTTCTTTATGGGCAGATTTGGGTATTTATGCCATTATGACTTGTTATCAATTTGTTCTTTGTTATAACCAATTCCTTTGGGAAATAAATGATATTTTTTATATTTACGCAGTCTTAATAAGCCTCGTGACATCTTACAGACA
>NC_087211.1:64530585-64544722 GCF_015104395.2 Macrobrachium nipponense
ATTTTAATGAAGTGGCGGAGGATTTGGCCAAAAAGGGGCTGAGAAAAATAGGATATTGATTATCAAGGTGCAATAAGTGTTAATAGAATTAGGCCAATGTCATAAGACTCGGAGACAGTGGGAGCTGGATGCTGCTCTAGTAATCTTGAATAATGGTAGTAGCAGCATGGTTCATTATATAATAATAAATAGTACTTGCTTTTCCTTAGTAAAAGGCCGTACACACGATCAGTATTACTGTCATTGTCTCGTGTACTGTCAGTAATACTGACGGTGTGTGCGTCATACTGAAGTACCATCAGTACCACAGAATGGTGGTTACTGAATTCAAAATCCAGTCATCAGTGTTTGGGCGGATGTCATTCCCATCAGTACTATCCAAGCTGCTGTGGTAGTTACAATGGCAGGAAAGGAAGAAGCGAAAATTGATCTTCAGGATTTTATTCCATTATTATATCGTCGCTTACCAGAGTTGTGAGATATTCGGAGTGAAAATTATATGAAAAGAGACATGAAACAAGCAGCATATGAGAAATTATTGAAAGTATATAAGAAAATCAAAATTGATGCAAGTGTCGAAAATGTAAAGAAGAAAATAAATACGTTGCGAAGCAATTTTCGCAGAGTTGAAAAAAATCATGATTCTAAAGCAAATGGAGCCGGCACAGAAGACGTCTATCAGTCACTGAACCGAAATTCTGTTAAGATTAACGATTCAGGTAGTGACACCTTATATGCACCATTATCTCGCCCATCCTCATCAGCAAGTAATTACAACAGCCATAGTGTCGCAGTAAACAATTCAATGACGCAATTACAACCACCGACTCAATATTTCCATGACTTTCTATGTGAAGGGGACAACGATAATTAATGAAATGTAATAAAATAAATAATGACTACAATATGCTGAATCAATACCCTATTCATGCTTACTTTACCTTGATGTAATCCTTGAGGACAGTAATTAAAGATTCACATGTGTCATGTACTATTCCGCTGATTGTTGATTTTCCCATGACTCCTGAATAACGTCGGTCGGAAAAGCTTCGTCCAGTTGTCAGGTAACGGAGAGTAATAACCAGTGTTCCGTTGGCAGATATCTATGCTTTCCCTCTTCACTGTATTCTTCTTGTTATATATGGTCTCAACATCTCTAAAAGATTGTTGTAACTTATTTCGTCCATCCGAAAATAATGTGCAAAGTCTTCCATATCTGTAGTTTTTATCTCATTTAACAAGTTTAAATGGGCGTCATTCTTAAGTTTTGCAGGCCAGTCTTTGACCCACTTTTTGCGGTTCCGTTTTCTCTTAGACGAGAAAGCCAAAATAATGCGTAACGGTAGATGCTTTCTCTTTATTCCCCATTTTACCAGAACGCAATAGCGACAACCTCTCGATGTCGGTCACTAAATGTACTGACACTGCACTCGGTAATAAATACTGAAGGTGTGTTTAGTGTACTGACAGTACCAAAATAAGGACAGCATTTTTAATGACAGTAATACTGATCGTCTGTACGGCCCTTCAAGCTTCAAATAGACATGACACATTTATGATATGACTGCGCTTTGTCTATGAATATGTTTGGGAGTATTTTGAAGGGTCTGATGGTAGCCCCTGTAAATTAAGTGGCAATACTCAGTCTATACCCTTTACCATGGAATGTGGGAGTTCAGAGGTGATGGGATCTCAGTTATGTCTGAAATGATTTGTCATTTGGTAAATAAGAATATGATAAAGCAAATTATTAAAAATTTCTCTAAGTTTCATATCCGATTTTGATTGCATAACAATGTTCTATGCTTAGTTGGGAAAAACTCTCTATAGAGCACATATAATGTTCTAAGGGGTTCATCTTTAGTCCATTGAAGGGTTCGAAAGCTTTTTGTAAAGAGTTTTTTAATAAAATTATACACAAACTCGCAGCATTTTTTATTATCATGGACCCTTTAGAACATGTTCTATGTACTGCTCATAATTTAAGTTTTTGTAAATATATGTATAAATTGTCTTTGCTGTAAGTTACATGTTTTGGTGGGGAGGTATTAGCATGCTAATACTTTCATGTGATGTATGTCTTTTTATATTTCAATCAGTTATTTTGAATTTGAACTATACTCTTTTAGTGATGAAGTCCATAACAGTTTATGAAAAGTACGACACAGTACTTTTATATTTTATGAACACTATATATATATATATATATATATATATATATATGTGTGTGTGTGTGTGTGTGTGTGTCTTTGTGTTTGTATATTGTGTATGTATGTGTGTGTGGAGAGAGGAGAGAGAGAGATTCCTGTTCCCTTCCCGCATGTTTATGTTTTCTTCAATATTAGTTATCTCTTATTTTCACCGGAGACGACGTTAGATGCGACTTCTGGCATGGCAATGGACTATTCTAAGGAAACCCAGGTAATGAAGAACAGGCTGGTATTAAAACTCTAATACCATACAAGCCGCAAAGAAAAGCAAATTTTAGAATTGACCCAACCTTGACTCACTTCGACTCCATTTTTGGAGTGGAAGTTGGTCAAGGTTCTTAACTTGGAACTGATAGAAAAATATCTGCATTACGATTGGAAAATTATTTTGTTAAGTAGCCACCCAACCTCAGAAATGTCATGTAGACAATAAAAGACAGGTGTGGTTATTAGAAACCACTACAAAAAACCAATCTGAAAACTATTTAACTATAAAGAACATTGATAATATAAAGGTAAACATAAGAAAACATGACAGTATGAACAGCGTACAGGGTACTGTAGTACTTCCTAAAAGTGAGGAACCAATTGACAAAAAATATTTTGCTGGATTCCCTTAAAAAAAAAGGTACAACAAAGTGCAAGATTGCGAAATATACAGTTTAACCAGTAGACAAAATAAGGAAAATACATTGAGAATAGCAAAATAAAATTTGAAGGCCAAGAACTACCTTTCAAAATTAAAATCATCTGGGCCAAAACAGAGAACTGAGGCCTTATGTTCCAAAGCCACTACAGTGCCAAAACTGTAGTAAATATGGACATACAGGGAAAAATTGCAGAAATAAATCTATATGTGCGTATTGTGGATCCGACGAACACACACAGTGGAAGTGTGGTGAACCAAAATGTGTGAACTGTGGCCAAAATCACCATGCTAGGTCTAAGGAGTGTATGTATTATATATCAACACAGAATTAAAATTACTTCAGGAGAGATCAGGAATGCCAATTAGAGAAGCCAAACCTAGAGTTGAGAGTTAGAGGGATGCATGATCCCGCTAGGAAGCAAATGTTCTCTACTGCATTGAGCTCAAGGAATGAAACGAAAATGGAAGCAAGTAACAAAACCCCCAGTAGATAAAATCAGAAGAAAAAAATAACTTTACAAGAAACTAATATAGCAGAAACCAAGAAAACTTGTGCATATATGTTCAAATTCATTTGAGATATTAAGGGAAATGGAAACACGAGAAAATGATACATGGTATCACTGAAACATCTCGAGATAGTTATGAGCTGGTAGCTAAAGATAAAAAAAGGCCTTTAGAGAGAAACCACCACCCAAAACCAAAAAGCCAACAATTATTAGAGAGGTATCTGTTAAAGCAAAGATCAAGGATCCAAAAAAAGTGCACAGACCAGAAAATAAGCACATACCTTTGTCTCCTAAAGTAATAATAAAAGAAATGGATGGAAATACCCAGAACAATATAGAAATATTAGAGGAGAACACCATAGACAAAATGATTATGTGAAGGGAGAAGAGATTACCCCATCACCGGTAATTGGTGCACTAAGAGTAAATGAAAAAAGGAGGACACATAAAACACATGTGGATGTAATGAATGTTTCATAGAATTATGCAACAAAGACAGAAACATAACAAAAGACAGTTTAACAAACACTATACGAAATTTTACTAAAATGTAGAAGTAAAGAAAAACCACTAGTCTAGAGACTCACAAAAAAGGCTGTATGTGCATTGGACATCTAATGTCGTATAAGGAAAAACAAATAAATCGTAAATAAATTTTAGAAAAATTGCAAATAGATAAACCACAACAAGAAAGTAATGCTTGAACACACTTAACATAATATTTTCAATAATTAATATAATACAATGGAACATAAATGGTCTTCAGACCAGATTACATTTGGGAGAATTACAACGCTTACTGAAAGAATACGAAACCAATGATATTATGTTTACAACATGTTAATAAAACAGTATCAACAATTGGTAAATATACTTAGTATCCACATCTAGAGAAGAAGAAGGAAATTTAGGTACTGCATATTATGTACATAACAAAGTATGTTACGACAGGGTACCTGTAAAACTTTGCTGACTTGCAAATATCAAGCATCAAAATACGAATAAAAAACTATAACTATGTAATTTTATAACATATACAACCAACCTAACAAAAATTACGACATAGAAAAACTTAAGGATTTGTTTGACAAGCCAGAGAACCTACATTGATAGTAGGGGATTTTAATGCTCACAACCCGATATGGGACTGTAACTGTACAATCTCAAATAGAGCAGGGAGTAAAATTGAAGAGTTCATGGAGTCAAACGACATGTCTGTATAAATGATGACGAATTAGTACATATTTTTCAAAAAACACATGGAACATTTTCTTCAGTAGACCTTACTCTTTGTACAACAAATATAGTTGACAGAATAGCTTTGGAATATAGTTGATGACTTGCACACCGTGATCATTCCCAATATTAATATCCTTATTACATAATAATCCTGCAAAACATGTTCCTCACTACAACATTAATAAAGCAGATTGGGAGAAATATGAAATGCACACGAGAAATATCCAACCATTTGAATATTTAGAAGACCATAATGAAACTAACAAAATTCTCGTTGATTTCATTAAAAAGGCTGCTGATCAGCAATACCAAGTCAAAGCCCATCCAACAAAGCACAAAGTCCCTTGGTGGTCTGATAAAAACTAACAGAATTAATTAATATAAAACACTCAATAGGGAGACGGTTAGATAATTTAAATAGAATGTTCAATAAAATAAATAAAACATTGCCAATATTAGAAGGAACTTTACAAAAAATGACTATATTATTATTAGAAATCGATACATTAAAGCCTGTATGCAACAAAATATCTGCAAAATTTAAAAGGAAGTAATTCAAGGAAGAATAATTTCATGGAGGAAATATGTATCAGATCTCTCTAATAATACTCCCATACAAAAAATATGGGAAAAACAAAAAATTCAGAAAAATAAATGGTACCCAAGTTAAACCACCTAGACAGCCATATTGAAAGATGGAAAAAGATACTTGATCCAAAAGAAATAAGTAATATAATAGGAGAAAAACTTAGCTAATGTAAGTAGCGATAAAAATTTAGATGAGGCACTTCCGCACAAAGAAAATAATGAAGAACTAATAACAATAAATTTTGAAACACAAGAAGTATATATTATAATAGAAAATTTAATATGGAAGAGTTGGGAATATGCTCTCTCGAACAGCAATAAATCTGCTCCTGGAGGTGACAAGATTTGCTTTGAGATGATCGACCACTTAGCTCCGCTGGCAAAGTCATACTTATTACAATTTTATAAGCATTTATGGCTTCGAAATTTATTTCCTGATGAATGGCGCAAAGCTATAATAACTCCTATCCCAAACCTGGAAAGGATCCTAGCATATTAGTAATTACAGACCAATATCTCTAACAAGTTGCTTATGCAAATTACTTGAAAAGATGGTAAATGCTCGACTAACATGGCACATTCGAGAAAACAAAATTTTAACTCCCACTCAGTTTGGGTCACAGAGTAACAGGTCCCATTGGATCCTCTCTATCCTAGAAGACCATATACACGAGGATTTGAACGAAAACAGATAACGTGTCAGTCTTTTTTGACATAGAAAAGGCTTATGACACTACATGGAGGTATCCTATTTTAAAAGCATTACAAACAAAACAACGTTCGTGGACATTTACCCATGTTTATCAAAGTTTTCTAACAAATCGAAGTTTTCAGTGAAAATTGATGATGCTTTGTCCAGAACCTTCCCACTTAGAAATGGTGTTCCACAAGGAAGTGTCCTTAGTGTGCACACTATTTACCTTAGCAATTAATGAAATTAATAAAAATCTGCCCACCGGAATTAAAAGCAACCTTTATATGGATGATTTGCATCTTCTATTCAGCATTTCACATTAAACATGCAGAGCGCATCATTAACAAATCTATAATAAAAAATAGATGAATGGACCTCATCTGTAGGATTTAGATTGTCCATAAGTAAAACTCAAGCAGTAATATTTTATAAAGAGAAAGATGGAAGAAAGGTGAAGAAATAGATTTGAAAATCAGAAATCAAAGTATACAAAATTGGCCAGACTGCAAAATTTTTAGGTTAGTATTTGATACTCACTTGAACTGGAAAGCCACATAACATATGTGAAGTCAAAATGTAAAAAAGCATTGAATCTAATTAGAAAATTATCAAACACTAATTGGGGAGCTGATAGACAAACCCTTACATTACTATATAAAGCAACAGTGTTGTCTATCATTGACTTCGGAAGTGAAATATACGGCTCAGCTTCAAACGCAGTACTGAAAATATTGGACCCAGTTCATAATGAAGGACTTAGAATATGTACAGGAGCTTTTAAATCATCACCAACCTCTTCTTTACAGGTAGAATGTGGTGAACTACCTCTCTCTCTCCATAGAGAGTTAGTAACGATGAAAAGTGCCCTAAGAATTCAGTCAAGTGATTCACACCAACCCAAAAAATTATTTGAACTAAGGGATGTATTTATTAACAATCATTCACCACCTTTCCAATTAGATCAAGAAGATTGTTTGAGTCACTGAATATAAATATCCAACTACCTCCAATAGTAAACTACCTCCTCCTGGATTGGATGATAAAATAAACTATTTGCACAAAATTAAAATTTCTATCAAAAAAGTATTCCTATACCCCAGAACTCAGAAACAACATGCAATAGAGCACATAAACCAAAAAGGTCCACATTATGCAATATATACAGATGGATCCAAGTCAGAATACGGAGTGGGATATGCTGCAGTGTCCCAGGATAAAACATGCCAGTTCTCGCTTCCCAATAATGCTTCAGTATTTACAGCAGAGATTATGTGCAATAACATTGGCCATAAGAATAATCAAAGAACACTCCCTTAACAATTTCGTGATTTATAGCGACTCTAGAAGCGCTATAGAAGCCTTATTAATAGTTATAATCCCAAAATAATAATTGTGGCAACAGATAAAGTTTTTACTATATAATTTATATAAAAAGGGAAAAAAATATTGAAATATGTTGGATCCCTGCCCATGTCGGAATAAAAGGAAAAGGCGAAGAAGCTGATAAAGCAGCCAAGGAGGCAGTCCACATGATGAGAACAGATGTAAAAATCCCTGTTAGTGACACTGTAGCTTATTTAAAAACAAGAATTGTAAATAAATTGCAAAATATATGGAACGAAGAACCTGAAAGTAATAAATTAAAACAAATAAAACCTGACATTACGAAATGGAGCTCCATATATTAGAGAGAAACGACACACACAAGTAATCCTGACACGTACGTATAGGCCACACTCGTCTGACACATGGGCACTTAATGAGCAGCCCACGTGACCCTGCTCCAGAGTGCTCAGAGTGCAAGGAACTGATAACTGTCAGACATATATTGTGTCATTGTCCAAAGTATGACCAGCAGAGACTGTCAACTTTTGGAAGTAAAGCATTAAAAGATATTTTGTCAGAATCTTTCACATTTTCAGTCGTTCCGATTATGACGTTTCTAAGAAACACTGATTTAATTGATAAAATATAAAAATAAGTATATATACAAAAACCTCAGAGCAATTAATGAATTTTAGATCAAATTTTTAAGTTTCTTGACTATTTGTTAATTTTAATAGCATTTTTAGTATGTATGGAAATGTGAGTAAATGTATTTAATGCCTGTTTGTATTCTAGTATGAAAGCCTATGCCTCTGTGCATTTTTTTTACCTAATTTTAATTTATTAAGTATTATACTATATGGCCTATTTGGTCCCAGTTCCTGGCCTTTGGCCAAGACCTGGCATTTTATCAAATCCTTCGGGCCAGCCCTATGAGAGCTGAAAATCAGCTCAGTGGTCTGGTTAAACTATTCTTATAATAATAATAATAATAGATGCGATTGTAAAAATTTCTAATGCAATGCATGCTGAAGATAATCTTTGATCAAGAATCAGCCTGCATAAAAATCGTCACATCCTAAAATTTCTCGTTTAATCCATTTAATTTTTTTTTTTCATCCATTTCGTAGTCATGACTTTCTGAATTATCAGTATGAATTCACCTGTTCCCTGCACATGCGCAGACTCAGTTCTTAAGAAGTGGTTATTGGCATTTCAGAGTTAACCGGTATATGAAATTCTTCACAGCTCATGAAACGGGAGGAGAGTTATATCAAAAGGGCCTTCTACAGTATTCATAACCCGAGAACAACTGCTGGCACCTCGGTGGTCGCGGGTTCGATTCTCGGCCATTCCATTGAGGAGTGAGAGATGTGTATTTCTGGTGATAGAAGTTCACTCTCGACGTGGTTCGGAAGTCAAGTAAAGCCGTTGGTCCCGTTGCTGAATAACCACTGGTTCCATGCAAAGTAAAAACACCAAACAAAGAAAGAAACAAACAATTGCTGGCAAACATAGAACTGCTGAATCAGTGATGATTCCACAGTAAGGAATGTTGTTATATAAATTGCCCAATACCTGCGCACGTGGGCAGTTCTTTATGTATTTTATGCTGTAATACACAATACACTGATATTAATGGTGTATTGGGTGTGTTAGAACATAGTAAATAAAACCTTCATATACTAATTGACTAGTAAAGGTACCTCCCCCTCCCTCTCTCTCTTTCTCTCTCTCTCTCTCTCTCTCTTCTCTAACCTTTCGCTTTAATCAGCATATAAATGGTCGGTCTGTTTGTCTACCTGTCTCCCTGTCTGTCTGTCTTTTTTAATTCTTCCCCCCCCTTTCCCCCCCCAAAAAAAAAAAAAAAAAAAACACAAGAAAAGGGAGAATTCCAAAACTAAAAGCAGATCATATGAAGGAAGGGCAGATCCATATTACCCTGTTTTTAAATCCCCCCCCCCCCCCCCACCAACACAAAGCAAGGAATATCTTGTCATTCCTTACCCACGACCTTGAAAGTAAGATCTGACATAATTTAATTATGTAATTATGATAGATTAACGCCCCACGCATAAAAATAGGTCACTCGTTCATTTACATTGATTTAAGTAAGAAAAAATTAATTTTCAATACATATTTTCAAATCTGTAATGAATGATGACGCTGCGCAGAATTCATTAATAATAGTAAAACAAACTGCAACGCCAGATAATTACAGTCAATTAATAAGTGTGCGAGACGAAAAACAACAAATGCCTGTCAAGCACTTGAACATGTTCCTCAAGCTAACAGTTTCTGAACCTATTTTAGCAATTACCCATTTTACATGTACTCTGGAAATAGATTTTAGTTAAATCTTGAGAGAGAGAGAGAGAGAGAGAGAGAGAGAGAGAGAGAGAGAGAGAGAGAGTTCTACATATTCAACCAATGTAAAATTCTACCAGATAATCATAAGATCGTAGATGATAAAATGTCTAGCGAAGTGAAAATCAATCAGTGCTGCGTTTGAAATGGCTGCCATTGCAAAGGACGAACAATGCACAGATCGAGCGAAACCTTCTGAATAAATGAAGGGAAGGTGAAGGACCAATGTGGAGTTAATATTTCAAGAAAGGGATCTATTATGTAACGCTGACGATCTACCCGCATACCAGAACAGGCTCCAAAACAAACTCGTGGCATTTATCATTGCGGATTCCCTGTCTACATATTACATTCATACTTATACAAGGCACTAAGCTTTTCAAACACACACACACACATAGATATATATATATATATATATGTGTATATACATATATATATATATATATATATATATATATATATATATATATATATATATATATATAGGCAGGTTGATAGTTTCATAGGCAGTGAAAGGGAGGGAAGGACGTTCCTCGAATCCAGACATCCTCATACACATCTTAACATACGTGGGAAGTGGTGGTTAAGAATCCTTGAAAGGAAGGATTTTATTTTCATGAAGTTATTGAACTCATTATTAGGCAGCCGAGTAAGGTTTAATACTTTTGTCAAACTTTGTAACGCTTTTGCATTATAGCCTTGGGTGAGAGAAAGGCAATATCGGTATCTTCGATATTTCGCATAATACATGATATGATTTTGAACACATTTTCATCATTGTTATTGTTATCATACGCATAAGAAACATTGCACAGCCAAAGTGGGAGATTCCGAGAAGACACCGGAGACTAAAACTCGAATTTTATCGGACAAGGGACATTCAAAATTATCGTAACTTTTTTTTTTTACCCCCTCCTCCTCCTCCCATGTCACGCTTCATAAAACATGTCCAAACTCCCCCCACCCTCCTAGAAAGTTATGTAACATCAGTTGGTATCCCCCTGAATTAGCACATTTCTTTTTTTAATGCGATAATATATCGAAGTTTAGCTTAATACCTGGAAATTATGCCTAAAGCAGAGAATGTCGGAGTTCAGAAAAAGGATGAGTTTATGATATTTTTCTGTCATGTAATACACATAGTCGAAATTTTGAAGTCTGTGATATTTTTTAAAACTCAATTATGCTATAAAAACAAAATTAAATACAATATTCTCAATATTACTAAAACATGATAAAAGTCTATTGCAGAATTTTTAAATCTCTCTTTTGTCCTTCTGCATTTACATCTTCTCAAAAGAAACAAAGGAAAAAATCTGAAAACGTTATGTGACTTATGTTGCAATCCACCACCCACTACCCCCTACCCCCAACGCCAGTGGCACTCATACACTTCACCATCCCCCCCCCCCCCCCCCCCCACCCCCCCCCCCCCCCCCCCCCCCCCCCAAAGTATTATGTAATTCATGAACGGCGGCAACGGCCCCATACGGATATCCGCATTAAGAGGACATGCCACTGATAATATGCGTTGGACTACCGCCATACAGCACGGGACCGGTGTAGAATATTGCAACCGGATGAGCTGTTTTAGATCCTGGTGAGGCGATAAATGATTTTTTTTTTTTTTTTTTTAGGTTTTACTTTTTTGAAATCGACCACAATCACTTCACAATTGACTTATTGATCCGAACGTTTTTTGGTTTTTTTGTTTTTTACTGTTACTTACATTCGGTATTTCCTTTCCTGGGTTAAATGAATTTATGTTCCATAACTGTGTCGGAGGAAATCAGAGATATCTCTACACGCAAGGGTGCGTTTCACATCGTTATATACATAAATACATACACACACACACAACACTAATATATTATTATATATATATATATATATATATACATACATATTTTGTTTGTGTCAATCAGCAACGTTTTTCATTAACAAAATGACGTAAACTTACTGTCTCAAATAATTAATGAACGGAATTCTGAGTACCCAGTTTATCATGAAGTGAAGTTACTACCCAGCATCCATGCAACAAATCTGTAAAATAAGAGCGAAATTCTTTCAGATTTCAAAGTATTTTCTAGTTAAAGGATATAAAACGAAACTTTTATTTTCCAAGCAGCGTATCCAAAATAGCCTCTCTCTCTTCTGAAGAAGAAAAGGAGAAAAAGAAGAAATAAGAGGAAACGAAATGTTTATTCCCAGAAACAGTCTCGAAATAGCCTCTCTTTAAAGAGCGTCAGAAAAATAAAATAGACATTCCTTGGAAGAATTTCCTGAAAAAAAAAAAAAAAAAAACTCTCGCCTTCAAAGAGGAAACAGAAATAAAAACGAAACAAAAATTGTTCTCTGGAAATATTCGAGCGAAGTCCCCGAAATGAGTCTTCGGTGATGATATTAGGCCGAATTATACAACAAAGACGGATTTGCAGAACAGAGTCAGGGAGAGGCAGGGAAGCTAAACTGAATTTCCAAGCATAAGTCTATTATCATAAACCCATTTTGCTCCGAGTTCCTGTTCGGTTTTGGGATCACACCTTTGCAAAATGCAAGACTGTTGTTGGAATGTTTATTTATTTATTTTTATTTTATCATCAAGGCGCTTTGTCGTAACGATTCTTTTAAATTTTTAATGATGCTTATTCGTGTAATATGTCCATAAATGGTAATCTTTATATGTTAATCACTTCTAATATTTCATAAATGAGCAAATGAACACTAAGATTAGGTTTTGCTATTCTGACATTTTACACGTGATGCGATTTTCAATAAATCTGTTAAATTGAAAATTAAGAGTAAAGAACAGGTTGGTTCAGGTGGAACTATGTGGAGTTGCTCTTAGCTGTCTGACATCTATGTACTTACAAAATGTTCAAGTGATTGAACATTATGGTTTTTTGTTATTTAACAGGCTGTTTACCTATCGGTAAAACTAACGCACATGATAAGTTTGTGACGCTACTTTAATAATAATAATATAATAATAATAATAATAATAATATAATAATAATAATAGTGTTTGGTAAGAAAAGAACTATATAAAAAATAAGTATTCCCCGATGCTCTATTTCAGCTAAACATAGATTAATCTCAAACTATTCAATATTTCGTAGCTTCGTCGTCATTTCTAAAACTAGAATATTTCTTCTAGAATATTTCACTCCTTATCAGGCTCCATTCTTTCCCTAATCCAGTCGATTAATTCGACCAAGCAGGTCGTTAGAGGCCTTGTTTGGAAGGACTCGTCGAAATGCGGAGTAGTTATTCTTAGGAGAGTTTGTGGCAGGTAATTCGGAAGGGAGATTAACGAGTGTACTTTGTGCAGCCAGGTTGGAATTCATTATAATATTGGCAAATCAATCTCCCTCTCTCTCTGTCTCTCTCTCTCTCTCTCTCATTAGAATTAATCTCTCACTTAACTCTATCTTTTTATTTTTCGATTCATCTCTCTCTCTCTCTCTTGGATTAAAACTCTGAGACATATCCCGATCTGGAAAGTATCAATGTCAGAGATCCTTTGTCTCATTTTAATTCAAAATATAAAATAAAAAAAAAACTATTAATCAGTGACCAGAATAGCAGTGCATAAAGTATTTATGTTTCTGTCCTTCTAATAATTCTGTCTGGCATTTGTTTCATATATCTAACCTTTGTTTCTAATCATAACTTATTTAAACTAGTAACTAAACTTCCAAGAGTCGTGAAGAACGATTCAGAAGTTTACAACGTAAAAAAAAAAAAGAAGTTTACAAGTAAAAAAAAAAACAATAAGTGTCTGGTAAGAAAAGAACTGTATAAAAAATAAGTATTCCCCGATGCTGTATTTCAGCTAAACATAAATTAATCTCAAACTATTCAATATTTCGTAGCTTCGTCGTCATTTCTAAAGCTAGAATATTTCTTCTTGTTTCCTGGACATTATTATTCAAGCAAGATACTTGGACAGAAGTTTGCACGGAATTGGTCTCTGTCTCGCAAATGGCCATTCGTTACTTGTAAACTTCTGAATCGTTCTTCACGACTCTTGGAAGTTTAGTTACTAGTTTAAATAAGTTATGAACAGAAACAAAGGTTAGATATATGAAACAAATGCCAGACAGAATTATAAGAAGGACAGAAACATAAATACTTTATGCACTGCTATTCTGGTCACTGATTAATAGTTTTTTTATTTTGTATTTTGTTAATTAAAATGAAACAAAGGATCTCTGACCTTAATACTTTCCAGATCGGGATATGTCTCAGAGTTTTAATCCAAGAGAGAGAGAGAGAGAGAGAGAGAGAGAGAGAGATGAATCGAAATTAAAAGATAAAGAGTTAAATAAGAGATTAATTCTAATAAGAGAGAGAGAGAGAGAGAAAGAGAGAGAGAGAGAGAGATTTGTCAATATTATAATGAATTCCAACCTGGCTGCAAAAAAGTACACTCGTTAATCTCCCTTCCGAATTACCTGCCACAAACTCCCCTAAGAATAACTACTCCGCATTTCGACGAGTCCTTCCAAACAAGCGTCTAACGACCTGCTTGGTCGAATTAATCGACTGG
>NC_087211.1:64545222-64605967 GCF_015104395.2 Macrobrachium nipponense
TCACCTGACCTACCGGTAGCGTGTGCCGCGAGTTTTGAATTTTCTGTCGTGACGTCAGAGACCTAAGCTAAGTATATATCTGGCAGGGAAGTTCATGTACAAAAACAGGTTTTGTATATTTATTAACTATCATGGATAGAGCCTCTCGTTTTCCTGAAGCTATACCTATGAGGCGTATTACTTCCAAAGTTGTTTTCGAAAAACTTATTGATTTCTTTTCCAGGTATGGTCTCCCTCGTGTAATTCAGACTGACTGCGGGACGAATTTCACGAGTAAGGTATTTAGGGGTAAGTGTGCTGAACTGGCCATTCAGCACATTACCAGCGTACCTTATCACCCAGAGAGTCAAGGTGTGGTGGAAAGATTCCACCAAACCCTCAAGTCTGTCCTGAGAACATTGTTATGATAATGGTAGTGATTGGGACAAAGCCCTCCCTTTTGCCCTCTTTGCTATCAGGAGCCACCCTAACTCTTCTACTGGAGTAGCTCCTTTTGAGTTGGTATTTGGGCACAAGGTTCGCGGTCCATTGGAAATTGTTTTTGAAATGCTCGAATCAAACCGGGAGGGTGAAATAAAAGTTGGAAGGTTTGTGGAAGACTTGAAGGGCAAAATGATTAGTGCTTGGAAATTTGCCAGGGAAAATTTGGAACGATCACAGTCGGTAATGAAAGGTAATTTTGACAAAAAGGTAAAGGTACGTTCATTTGAACCTGGGGAGCTAGTGTGGTGTTTGAGTATGGACCCAGATAGTTTTCTTTAACCAAGATATAAGGGCCCTTGGAAGGTTCTGAGGAAACTGTCAGAGTTTAACTATGAAATTGAGGCCCCCGGTTCAAGCCGCAAGTGTAGAATATTTCACATTAATAGGCTGAAACCTTACCATGGTAAGCAAGGTGATCCTTTAGCGATCGTGTACGAGCCTGTGTCTGTGGTAGTGGATGTGCCTCCAGAGGACTCTGATGAGTTAGGGTGTCAGGTTCCTTCAGATGCATTGGGTGAAAATATGCAAAATTTGGAAATGTTGAAAAGTAGTTTAGATCATTTAGATGTTGACAAACGGAAGGATGTGCTTAACTTAATTTATTCCTTTTCAGATCTTTTTCAGGATGCTCCAGGTAGAACAATATTTTAAATCATGACGTTGATGTAGGTGGTGCTTCCCCTGTGAAGCAAAGTCCTTACCGGCTGAACCCAGTAAAATTGGATTTGGTCAGTAAGGAGATAGAGTACATGTTGAAGCATGACCTTATTCAACCATCTGTGAGTCCCTGGAGTTCTCCTATTGTATTAGTAAAAAAAGCAGACGGTAAGTTCCGCATGTGCGTGGACTACCGCAAAGTGAACAAAAATACTAAAAATGATTCGTTTCCACTCCCTCGTATTGATGATTGTTTGGATCGGATTGGTTCTGCCAAATTTATTACTAAGCTGGATCTTTTGAAAGGTATTGGCAGTTACATTATCCGATCGAGCTCTTTTTTGTGAAATATCAGCATTTGTCACTCCATTTGGCCTATACGAGTGTAATAGGTTATGCCATTTGGAATGAAAAATGCAGCTTGTACTTTTCAGAGGCTCATGAATAGGGTAATTTGTGGTGGAAGGAACAGAAATTTATATCGATGACTTGGTAGTATATAGTAATGACTGGGATACCCACATGCTAAGGTTACGTAAGGTTTTTGAAGCCCTTAGTCTGCAGGACTTGTTGTTAATTTGGCTAAGTGCGAATGGGCCAGGCCAAGGTTTGTTATTTGGGTCACGAGGTTGGTTTGGGTCAGGTGGCTCCGAAACAAGCTAACCTCGAGGCAATTATAAGTTTGAAAAGGCCAAGTAATGTTAGAGAGGTAAGAAGGGTGCGGGCATGACGGGTTATTACCGCCGTTTTCGTGCGTAATTTTACTCAGATCTTGCTCAGCCCTCTTACTACTTTATTAGAAAAGGAAAAAGGTTCTTGTGGTCTGATCGGTGTGAAGAATCTTTTAATAAAAACTTAAAAATCGGTGCTAATTACTAACCCTATTTTGACTTCCCCAGATTTCAGAAACCTTTTATTATCGCGGTAGATGCCAGTGATGTCGGGATTGGAGGGGTCCTTTTCCAACGGAAGGAGATGTGTTCATCCGGTATCTTACTATAGTAAGAAGCTTCTGGCAGCGGAAAGGCGTTACTCCACCATTGAAAAGGAAGCTCTTTCTTTGGTCGCGCTCTTAACCATTTCAAACCTTATGTGACTAATTTTTTCTTTCCGGTTGAGATTTGGACGGACCATAATCCTTTGGTTTTAATCGAGCGGATGAAGGGAGCCAACCAGAGAAATTTTGCGTTGGGCCCTATTTCTGCAGGAATTCAACCTAATTATTAAACACGTAAAAGGGACAGACAATAAAATTCCTGACGCCCATTTCTAGGACTTAGTGTGCTTGCCTGATCCTTCTTGTACGCTGCCCTGCTCGTTTCTCCAATTGGGTTGTATGAAAAAAATTACTTTGAATGTAGTATAGTTTAAGTAATATTTCAAGAGTTGTTTTGTAGATTTAGTAAGTTTCTGTAAGGTTTCTATGAGTGGTATACACACTTGTATGTTATAATGGTTCATGATTCCTAACGAATGATTGATTTGTCCCGGTATACTAAGAATTTTGATTATGATATTGTTAGAATACAATAAAGTTTTGTACATACTTACCCGGCAGATATATACTTAGCTTATGTCTCTGACGTCCGACAGAAATTCGAATTTCGCGGCACACGCTGCAGGTAGGTCAGGTGATCTACCCCCTGCCCCGCTGGGTGGCAGGAATAGGAACCGTTCCCGTTCTAGAACCAGATTTTGTTCTCTTCCACCTTGTCTCTAAGGGAGGCTGGGTGGGCCTGAGCGTATATATCTGCCGGGTAAGTATGTACAAAACTTTATGTATTCTAACAATATCATTTTTGTACATGCAACTTCCCCGGCAGATATTATTACTTAGCTGATTGACACCCTTGGTGGTGGTAAGAGACAACTATTTAACTGAATAGACAGGTAAACAACATACGTTGTAGGTAATAAATAAATAAAACCTTGGTTCCTACTTGTTCAGGTGGAAGATTCCATGGCTAATGCCTAGGAATCTGCTTCGCTCAAGAGCCTCAGCGAGGATGTGACCTATGGCTAAGAGTTTTGTGGGTCTGTCGATGGGGTCTTATCCATTTACTCGACAGAGCCTCTTACATGACAATATGCCTATGCCTAGTGGCATAATTAAGGAGCACAACACCGATCCCGATCACCTGATCCTAACACGAGGGTTAGTGCTTAAGTTGAAAAGAGTTATCCCCAAACTCCTTTCAAACAACCCAAAGAAAAAACACGACGTTAACTAAAAGTTAACTCACTAGTTAAGGATCAGTATCGGCTCCCTATCCCAGCAATGTATCCGCAGACACGTATCAACCAAGAGAGAAGGATCTCTCGTAGGTTATCTTGACATCCTTCGGATATGGGAAGTCAACACAGAGTTGCATCTCCCGTATGTGACAGCTAACAGTCCTTATGACATATTGTTAAGGAAAGAACAAGAATACAGAAAAGCTCGCACTTCATGCGCTTTTAATTCTCAGCTGTTTGAAGGAATCATCAATGCACTTGTCAAGTGCTTAGGAGATCACATTGTCTCAAAGAAGGCCAGGGCATTCTTTGATATAGATCTCTTCTGGGTGAAGCCTGGAGCCTGGCTAGCGCCTCGCGCCTGGCTGGAGCCTTGCTCCTGAATGGCGCCTAGAGCCTGGCTGGAGCCTCGCGGCTGGCGCCTCGCGCCTGGCTGGCGCCTGATGTTGGCTCCTCCCTCCTGGCTAGCGCCTCGCGCCTGGCTGGAGCCTTGCGTCTGGCTGCGCCTTGGCGTGGCCTTGGCGGCCTGGAGCTTGGCAGGTAACTGGATGGCGCCTTGCGGCTGGAGCTTGGTGCAGAAGACTTCTGATTAATGTCTAGAGTCTGCATGCCTCAAGAGTTTCAGCGAGGTAGGGACCTTTATGATGACAAACCCATTCTGGATCATGTCAATGGGGGCTAGCACCCGCTTACACGACAGAGCCTTCTCGGATCGTGCCAATGGGGGCTGACCCACTTACATGGCAGAGCCTTACCTGTATCATATCAATGGGGGACTAGCCCTCTTACATGACAGAGCTTTAGGTTTCTCTTTACTGGAAGGAGCCTTGCGCCTGGATGGATCCTCAATCCTGACTGGAGCCTAGCCTTGAAGGAGCCTGGCACCTGGATGGCGCCTGGCTGGCTTCTAGAGCCTGGCTGGCTCCTAGAGCCTGGCTGGCTCCTAGAGCCTGGCTGGCGCCTCGCGCCTGGCTTGGTCCTCCACACTTGCTGGAGCTTCGAGCTTGGAAGGAGTCTCTAGGCTGTCTGGCGATGTCCACATCGGGACACTCTTATATCTGTCCGATTTGTTCGCCTCTGGCGCATTTTGCGCCAGGTTGGAGGCCCGCTCCTTCTCAGTATCCGGCCATGACAGAGTTCCTTGGAACTGTCCACCTCTGGCGTTTTTCGCCTGTATTGGCATTGGCCCTTGGGCTGGCGCTACATTGTCCGAGAGTCCTGAACAACCACATAGTTTATCAGGAGACTGGAGAAGGGTGGAAGAAATTCTTCCCCTTTGAGCTTTTGGCCCCATGGCAAGGGGGGAGGTGATTTTAGTCAGAGCTACACCCAGATAGACGACAGGATATCTAACAATACGAGAGAGAAGAGTCTTCCTCCGAGGAGGATCCTTCGTGAACACTTCTTTTGCTAACGAGTCTCTTCTTACATGTTGATGAGGTTCCTCGTTGCAGAATCTTCCCCTATCCTTGCCCGAAGGAAGGGAAGGAGTCTGGAAGTCGAAGGAGACTCTGAGCTGAAATTGGGCGGAACCCTGATTTCTAGCTCTTATTGTATTCTTCTGAATACCTTCTGGGAAGCATTTTGAGACCTCATCGCACACCCCGAAGACTCTGTAGGCAAACGTTTAAACCATCTCTTCTGTAGATGAAAATGTGTAAGTACCTGCCTGGGCAACTAAACTTCTATCTGAAAGCGTTGCGTCAGGAATAGAGGGATTTAGTTCTTTTGCCAGACATACTATGCTGGCAAGAACCCATTGCCGAGTCTCCATTGAATCTGATGCGAGATTCCAATGCACAAAAAAATTCACTTGTCTTCTTGGTCGTTTAGGGCTAAGAGAAACAAAGAATTCCGGGTCATAAACTTCTCAAAGAAGTTTGATGAGGAGCAGTTCCATTTTGTCGGAACACGGAATCTGTGGCCACAAAAAAAATTCCATTCGAAGTACATGATATCCTACTCTTGTCGTATTGCGGTATCGTATAGATCCCGAAGATCTTAATCCTCTGTTATCTCTAATTCCCCTTGTAGAGACAGAGTATAGCCTTTTACTGCGTTCTTTGATAGCAGATATATACATAGGTGATTTTCCCTCTGAAAGTGAAGAAAAAACCTCGCTATGTGGTTCACAGAGGTATCGGAAGAGGACAGTTTCCTCATTCCATCTAGCACGATCTGCAGCAATTCTATGTCTTAGCCATGACTATTGTCATTTACCTTGAAAAATCCTCTCATTCATGTCCACTTCTGGTCAGTCTGCACGTGGAAAGACTCAGAGTGGAGAGGTTTTTCAGGTCTATTTATAATAGATTCTGATAGAATATCCAGATACTCTTGGAAAAGCCTTACGAAACATGCTGGTGAGAAGAACGTGAACTTCCTGTGAAATCCAACTCTAAGGCCAAAATGAGGCATTCATCCTCTCTTCCTTTGACGCCCATTTATCTTAATATCTGTTAAGAATTTATAACTAGGGGGAAAAAAAGACTAAAGTTTATTCCCCTTCTTTAAATTAAAGATGTCGTTATATTGCTACCTCTCTTGGTTCGAGAAAGAAAGGAAGCAGTCTATAGGAAGCCTGTTCGTCTTCTACTTGCGAAGAGATCTATGAAGACTTTCCGCAGGTTCTCAAAACTCTTTTCAATAAATGTTAGACATACGTTAACAGTTATTATCTTCGATCGAGAAGGTTCTCACGGACATGCAAAATCTTGCATCGAACCTTTAAGGATCGTTACGTTCCGTGTCCTATCCCAAATAGGTTCTCTTTTGTTAACGCGAACAGGGGCGAAAAAAGAGATTCTCGATGCTCTTTTCTATATGAGAGAGTCGTGGAATTGGCCTAAGTGATTAAAAAAAAAATAATTTCATCATTCCTTGTAAGTGACCCCTTTCCGATTAAATGGGTAACGAAATCAGGAACGAATCTTGCCGTTACCAAGCCTCCGAGAGGCTACTGGTTTGTTTGTTTGTTTGTATGGTGTTTTTACGTGACTTCCGAACCACGTCGAGAGTGAACTTCTATCACCAGAAATCCACATCTCTCACTCCTCAATGGACCGCGACCACCGAGGTGAGAAGCAAACACCAAACCAACCACTACTGGACTCTTAGGTTAATAACTCGCTAAAACGAGAAAATATCTTGGATGGTACTTCTGGCGCATTGCGCCAGGCTGGCGCTTCTGGCGCAATTTGCGCCAGGCTGGCGCTTCTGACGCTTTGCGCCAGGCTGGCGCTTCCTTCTAGTTCTTTTAAGGTTATGTGCCAGAACATCTGTGCCCTTATGGTACCCGACATCCTTCACGTGTTAATTCCGTTCTTAGTAGGAAAAAACTTTTATATACGTAGTATAGTCCATTCAGGGAAACAACTTCTGCCACTAAGAGAATGTTTCCCATCCGACTCACCCATCTTCTCTTGAGCAATATCCGATTCTAAAAAGGTTGTGTGCGTTTCTCGAAAGGATGAGAGAATTATATTATTTCGTGCTCTGCCGTAATAGACTCCTTTATAATACTGTCACATTGTGGTAAACAGCATTAATCTAGGAAACCTTTGTAAGGATACTAGGAATTCTGTAGTTAACCTCGGTATGCGCATAAGACTTGACCATACCGTAGTCTTAAAGTGAATTCTCTTCTACTACATTCATCTTCTTTCTCACTAAGCATGTACTCTAATAAGCCATGCTTTCGTAAGCATAGAGCATCATATATATGAGTTCCGCTGCGTTAGAATCCTTTGTAATAATGTTAACCTACGGTAAACAGCATTGAAAGGTTGTAATATCTTTCTTATTGAAAGCTTCTTAGCAAAAGGCAGACAATATTTTATTTATGTTTGCTTAACTATCCCCTCAATCCGAGGCTAAAACCGCGATTGTAGGGGAGAGACACGGTTAGTTATTCCATCCCGCAGGAGAGAGACATGTAACCAACCACTCATGACCGACACCTACATTTTACTGCGTTGGTCAGACTCTAAGGCGCGATAGCAGTCTCCGTTAGCCGTCTGGCCTTACTCTTCCAGAGTTGCCAGCTACTCCATTAAATAAAGGAATCTTATAAAATTATTATCGAACTTCAGGAAGTTCTTATTAATGCATATTTAAGCGAAACAAGACTTCGATAAATCTAGAAGCTTAAGTAGGTGTTTGTCTTAAGACAATCCCTTTAAGCGTAGTCCTCCTAGGATATTCTGGAAGGATACTGATAATTGAGTTGCTCTACAAAGAAGTAACTACGGTATGTGTGATTTGCCGTATCGTATTCTCATACAGCAGATACTCTACTACCTTCTTTCCCTGCCGAGGCAGATAAAGGAAAAATTTTTACTGTCTTCGTTCTTTTCGTTAATAGAATGATAGAAAGAGTATATATATCTCCTTAAGGAAGGAAGTTAATCCAGGAACTCTTTAAATCTTCGTGATTTCCTCATAAATCGCGGAAGAGACAGAATTCCTGTTCGTCTTTAGGGTTTACGGAAGGAAGTAGATATTTCCTATCCGCCATCATACCCAAACGTCGATGAGATTCTTAAAAGAAAAACTCCCAAAGCGCTTGCCTCTTCATAACGAGGGAAGAGCATGAATGAAGGAGTGTGTCCGCATTATTCAAAGAGGAGCCTCGCGACTGACCTCTCTCTCTTAAGAAGATTTGGAATATTCTGGCGCCTGGCTCCTTGCGCCTAGCGCCTGGATAGTTCCGCGCGCCTGGAATGTTCCGCACGCTAGAAAGGAGACTCGCTCCTGGAACTGTTCGGCTTGTTGTGGAAGGTCCCGTGCGCCCTGATAGTTCGAGCGCCTACTAGACCCCTTTTTAGAAAGAGCCTCTTGCCCGTAAACGTTCATGGAAGGATCGTTCTGATTGCCACTGTACTATAAGGCTCCTTGCTCTAGCCGTCTGTTTTCTGTTGCAATTTGCGCCAGGCTGGCGCTTCGTCTCATTTGAAGGCGCCTTGCGCCAAGAAAAAATTTTCTAGAACGCGGCTCGCGCTCAGTTGCTAGAACGCGGCTCGCGTTTGGTTGTAGGAACGCGGCTCGCGCTAGTCTGTTTTCTGGAACGCGGCTCGCTGCTGGCTGTTGGAACGTGGCTCACGCTAGCTTGCTGGAACGCGGCTTCCTAAGTTCCTGGCTGGCTCTTGCTCAGTGTTCTCTTAGTTTTCAGAGAACGCGCTAGATCATCAAAACATATACATTCTTCGTCTTTTCGGATGTAAGATGAAGAGACGCACTTTTTTAAGGATGCCTTTTCAATGGCTATCTTGGCAGTCTGGGACGCTCTACAGAACCTGCCGAGGGGACGCCTGACCGGTGGGGATTCTCTGAAACCCCCTTACGCTTTCGACATTCCTTCTCCCCTGGGCTTGGGAGCTTGAAAGAGGTCTAGGCCTGGGAGCGAGACAGAGCCGATCAGACGCACCCTCCACTGGCAATGGGGAACACTAGTAATCACTTCTTACCTTTCAATAGCTCGCATTTTGAGCCACAATCCTTGTCTTCAAATTGCAATTATGAATTTGAAGTTTCTGCGAAGTAAGAAGGTGATGAGGATGCAACACTACTAGTACTGTTAATACTCTAATTGCTCGTTAGTACGAGTTTCTAAAAAACTTTTAAAAGAAACTTATCTAGTTACATGCTTTACTGACTCCCTAAAGTAGGAAGTCAGTATATTTCCTCAATCAATTCTAACACTTATTACACATATTAATGAATAAATATTAATATTTCCCTTTCTTGCAAACTATGTGAGTGTCTACCGAAAATTTCGGTAGTTACACGTCATATATTCTTCGAAATTTTCGAAGCCAAATTCATTAAAAAGTTAATAAAAGCGTATGCCGAACCAAAGACCCAGTACTTCCCTGCAAAAGACAGCCCAGAAGATCGATGGCGATGAAAAACGAAAATCAAGTCAGGAGGTAGCAACAACATATGTTGACACTACCGCGACAGAGAAAATCTGGTTCTAGAACGGGAACGGTTCCTATTCCGCCACCCCAGCGGCAGGGGGGTAGATCACCTGGACCTACCGCCCCCCCCCCCCCCCATCCTTTTTGCAGCGTGTGCCGCGAAATTCGAATTTCTGTCGGACGTCAGAGACATAAGCTAAGTATATATCTGCCGGGGAAGTTGCATGTACAAAATTATTATTTATATGACTCTTTGAACTATATTGATGGTGTGTTGTAGGTTAAGGTGTATGCCTGTGTGTGTCTAAGTTTATTTAGGTTAAGCTAGGTAAGATGGTTTCCTTAGATTTGAGAATTTGTGACTGTTATGATCCTGTTTAAATTATTGGTATTATGTTTATGTTCTGTCTTTTGCCATGCTTTGACTTTGGGTTCGAGTATGGTATTATCATGAGCTTTAAAATAATGGTAAGCTATATAAAGCGTTTGGTTTGTATTCTCTCATGGTATTCTATTATTGATATTTTAACAAACAATTTGTTTGGTTTCAGGTTTATTGTTACTATTATTGTATGTTTGCCTGTTATGGTTGTCTTTATTGTTCTTTCCTTACAGGTTTGTTTATACCACAGTTGAAAAAAAAATTATTTTTGCTGAAATTTTTTTTTTTCGGGGAGGAAGGTATCATGTATTAACGTAATTGGCATTGCTTTTGCTTTATTATTTTCTCAGCCTTGTTACTGCTTTTTGTTATATTTTGTTGTATATAAAATTAGCGTAAGGAAATTAGTTTTTAAGGTTTTAGTTTTAAGCTTTACTTAGGTCTCGGCTGAGCGTCAAGCGAACTGCTTGTTAAACCTCCTCCCCGCTTGTTAAATGTTTGTGAGCATCTTATTAATGCTAGTTTTTTTGTTTTGTTTTATCTTTCGGGTGGTTGGTGAAAAGGACACCAGTGAGGATATTGGAGGAGCACAACTTTTCCCGAAACAGTTCGGGCTCGCTATCTCCCCGCATGGTTGTGCAGCTGGCATATTTTTCTTAATCGTACTTCGAAGGATTTGTCGTCGTCAGTATTGAAGGCGCAGGGGCATTTCGGCATCTGCGGTGACTTACCCCCTTACCCCCTTACTGTGTGTACTTTCCTGCGGGCTCTGATATCGCGCTGGTTCCCGACAGAGTGACGTGGGAGGGACATCACTGTGTTTGCCTACGACTTCCTTCTGAGCTGCAGCGGTGGGGGCATTGAGGCCCGTGAATGTGCAAGTAGGGCGTTGCTACCAGGTAGGGAATATCCCTTGTGTTTTTTGGTCGGGAGCACGACCGACTCCTTCCCATGGTATTAGTGACCTGTGTAGCTGCACGCCCTTCAGATAGCTGAGTATTGGCCTGGTACGTGGCATTGTCCCAGAGAGTGTAAGAGATCACGGCTCCCCTGTATTTTCGGCTTTCAGCAAGGCGACTGTTTAGCCTGACTCGTTTGGGTCATCCAGTTCAGCCCTTATTCAGTGTGAGGAGCTCTTTCCCGAGTATTATTTTTGTTATTTACTTTCGTTATAGTGAGTCGTTCGAGACTGTTGGCATTTCTTATTGCCACTTTTATATTTATTATATATATGCCAGTCTTTGTGTATATCTTGTCACGAGTGATGCTATAATTTTTGTTATTTCTTGTGGGTATTATATATCAATTAATATGTTGGATATTTTTTATATTAAGATTTAGTTTATATTTGTAGGTAGGAGAATTAAGTTTTCCCCCACCTGTTGGTCTCTTACTTCTTTCCTCTCTAGTTATAGGTATTGGTTTATATTTGTTGATGTTGGGCCCATTTTGCTAATTTATGCAATATATTTCTCTTATTTTCTGTCTAGGGTTTAGTGTTAGTGTTTAGGAACTCCTAAGGGAGTAGTAAGGACTAAGTTGTGTCCTGTATAGTCACAAGGCTGACTTTATTATTCTTTTGCTTTGTTTGTTAATAAATATTGTTGAGTTTTCCTGTGTGTTTTTGTCTCCGCTGACTGAATTTAGCTGGATACTTGGTAAGATCACTGTCCTCTCTATTCTTGTGCAAAAGAACTTGCACCACGGCCCAACAAGGGTCGTAACATATTGAAAGGAGTTATCCCCAACCACCTTTCAAACAACCTTAAACTCAACACCAAATTCTTTTTAAACACATCTTTTAAATAATGGGAAGCAAACACCGAGTTGCATCTCCAGTACGTCGCTGCTAAGATATTTTTCATTGACATGTTTTTGTTGAAAGAAAGCGATGTTGCAACTGCACGTACTTCATGCGCTTTCACTCTTAGCGTTTCAAAGGATTCACTTTGGCATTTCATGTGTGCTTCAGTAATCACATTCCTGACGAAAAACGCTAGAGCGATTTTTGACATAGGTCTCTAAGGGTCCTTCACCGCACACCAGAGACTTTGATTGCAACCCTGCAGTTGCTTCTTCTTCTGAAGATAAAATTTTAAAGTTCTAACCGGACAGAGAGACCTTTCCAGTTCCCTCCCCACAAGCTGAGAAAGTCCTTTAACCTCAAAACTTCTGGGCCAAGGTCTAGAAGGGTTCTCATTTTTGGCTAAAAATAAAGGCCGGTCCTTTAAAACCCACGCGTGAGTCCAATGCCTGCAGCTCACTGACTCTCTTGGCAGTTGCGAGAGCCATGAGAAAGATGCATTTTCTCGTAATGTCCCTGAACGATGCTTGATTAGGGGGCTCGAACTTCTCTGATGTGAGGAACTTCAAAGCCACATCCAGATTCCAACTAGGAGGAAGCGAAGATTTTGATTTAGAGGTCTCAAAAGACCGTATAAGGTCATGAAGATCTTTGTTTTCCTCTATTTTCAGGCCCCTATTCCTGAATACAGCAGATAGCATGCTTCTATATCCCTTTATTGTGGAAACTGCCAAATGAGATTCTTCTCTCAGGTATAGAAGAACATCGGCAATGTCGGTCACAGAGGTATTGGAGGAGGACAGCTTCTTCGCCTTACACCATCTACGGAAGACTTCCCACTTCGATTGGTAGATCCGCATGGTAGAGGACCTACGTGCTCTGGCAATTGCTCTTGCAGCCTTCCGAGAAAAGCCTCTCGCTCTGACCAGTCTTTCGATAGTCAAAAGGCAGTCAGGGAGAGAGCGTGGAGGTTTTTGTGAAACCTCTCGAAGTGGGGTTGTCTGAGCAGATCTGTCCTTACGGGAAGAGATCTGGGGAAGTCCACCGTCCATCCCAATACCTCTGTGAACCAGTCTCGAGCGGGCCAAAAGGGAGCAATGAGTGTCATCCTCGTCCCTTCCGAGGACACAAACTTTCTTAACACTTCCCCCAGTAGCTTGAATGGGGGGAAAGGCGTAAGCATCTATGCCCGACCAATCCATGAGAAGGGCATCGATTGTTATGGTTCTGGGATCCTCCCCAAACGAGCAGAAGTTCTCCATCCTTCTGGAGAGGAACATGGCAAACAGGTCTATCAGAGGTTTCCCCCATAGCGACCAAAGTTTCTGGCAGACTTCTGAGTGGAGAGTCCATTCTGTAGGAAGGACCTGGTTCTTCCGGCTTAGTCTGTCTGCTCTTATATTCCTTCCTCCTTGCACGAATTTTGTTAGGAGTACTATGCCCCGTTCCTCCGCCCAGATCAAAAGAGCTCTTGCTAACTCGTATAGGGAGAAAGAGTGAGTCCCCCCTTGTTTTCTGATGTATGCCAGAGCCGTGGTATTGTCCGAGTTGACCTGGACTACCACGCCTCTGACGTCCGCTTCGAAGTGCTTCAGAGCTAAATGAATGGCTAGAAGCTCCTTCGCATTTATGTGCCAGGACACCTGTTCTCTCGTCCAGATGCCTGACACTTCCTTCGTTCCTAGTGTTGCTCCCCACCCTGTTTCCGAGGCGTCGGAAAACAACACTAGGCAAGGGTTCCGCGGGGACAAGGACACTCCTTCATTCCTCCTTAGAGGGTTTAACCACCACTGCATTTGGAACTTGATCTCCTGTTGCAGAGGAAAAGAATCCGCAAGTTCTCCTGCCTTTCGGTTCCACATTTTCTTCAGGTAGAACTGCAGAGGTCTCATGTGCAGCCTCCCCAGAGAAACGAACTGCTCCAGCGACGAAAGGGTGCCCAGAAGACAGCCATTCCCTCACTGAGCTTCACTCTTTCTCTAGGAAAGCCGGGACTTTTTCCAAGCCTCGAGCAATCCTTTCTTGCGATGGAAATGCTCAAAAACCCCGAGAATCCATCCGAATCCCCAGATAGACAATGTCCTGGCTGGGGATCATCTGAGACTTCTCGAGGTTCACGAGCAATCCAAGGGATCTCACAAGATCCAGAGTGTTCCAAGTCCTCCAAACACTGTTGTCTCGATCTTCCTCTTATGAGCCAATCGTCTAAGTAGAGTGATATGTTCACCCCCTTCAGATGTAGCCATCTTGCTACGTTCCTCATCAATGCCATAAACACTTGAGGAGCCGTCGAGAGGCCGAAGCACAAAGCCCTGAATTGGAAAATCCTGCCCTGTACCATGAATCGCAGGTATTTCCTCGACGCAGGATGCAGATCCTGCAGGGGAACATGAAAATAAGCGTCCTGCAGGTCGAGGAAGATCATCCAATCTCCTGGACGCAGAGCCGCAAGTACCGAGTTGGAAGTCTCCATAGAGAACTTTGTCTTCTCCACGAAGCGGTTCAATGCGCTCACGTCCAGCACAGGCCTCCACCCCCCCGAGGCTTTCGGAACGAGAAACAGGCGATTGTAAAAGCCCTGGAGTGAGGATCCTGCACTGGTTCGATGGCCTCCTTCTCCAACATTTGCTGTACCAGATGTAACAGGGATTCCCTCTTGGCAGGATCTTTGTACCTCGCAGACAGCTCCCTCAGTGTCGACGTCAATGGAGGTCTGTCTCTGAAGGGGATGAATTATCCCTTCTTTACTATTGCAAGAGACCATGAATCTGCTTGCCTCAAGGCCAAAGCCTCTGAAAACTTCAGAAGCCTGGCCCCTACCGGTGTTTGGAGGACTGGTATCTCATTTGGCCTTCTTGGTTGGTCTAAAGGCAGAAGACCTTCCTCTTCTCTCTGGTCCTCTCTTTCTAGAGGATCGGCCCGCTGAACTCCCTCGAAAGGGCGGCTGAGGGTTCCGTGACTCCCTCTTCGCAGCAGGAACGGTCGGTCTCGTCTTCTTTGCTGATTGAGCCAGCAGATCTTGCGTCGCCTTCTCAGTCAGCGAGTGAGAAATATCTCTCACTAACTGAGAAGGGAAAAGCTGCTTGGAAAGAGGTGCATATAGAAGGGATGACCTCTGCACGGGCGAGACCGCTTTTGTCAAGAGGGAGCTGAATACAGCCCTCTTTTAAAGGATTCCTGCTCCGAAAAGGGATGCCACCTCCCCCGATCCATCTTGGACTGCCTTATCCATGCAGGCCAATACACTGTGTAGGACTTTGGGCTCTAAGAAATCAGGATCCTGTGTTTTCTTGGCCAAAGCCCCAAGGGACCAGTCTAGGAAGTTAAAAACTTCCAAGACATGGAATACTCCCTTGAGGAGATGGTCCATTTCTGACTTTGTCCAAGTCGTCTTAGCCGATGGAAGTGCATGTCTCCTTGCAGAGTCCACTAGTGTTGAGAAGTCTGCATCTGCCGAGGAAGGGAGGGCGAGTTCCATCGCTTCTCATGTATTATACCATATCCCTCTTCTTCCCGAAAGCCTGGAAGGAGGGCAGGTAAAAACAGTCTTCCCCGCTTCCTCTTTGGATCTCAGCCAATTTCCTAACGATTGCAAAGCCCTCTTCATAGAAATGGTTGGCTGCATTTTCAAAAAGGAGGATGATTTCAACGTCCTCGTACTAGTAAATAACGAACGAGGAGAAGGCGGGGCTGCAGGACTCAGAGACTCGCCGAATTCTCTCAATAAAAGGGCTGCTAAGGTCTTATAATCTGAGAGACCTGCACCCTTATTGGCTTCCAAGTCTGATATATCTTCCATCTCCTGTCCAGTCAGATTGGGAGAAGAATGAGCAACCGGAGGAGAGCGCCTCCTTTCGCAAGGTGAAGGGCTTTTAGCAGTCCCAGCTCTAACCTGACAAGGGCTACGGCTGCCTGTGCGACATCTTGAGCCCCCGACAGGGGAAGGCTGATCCTGCAAATTGCCCCTATTCACATAAGAACCATCCTGACAAGGACGGCAGCCGCCTGTGCGACAACTAGCGTCCCTATCAGGAGAAGGTTGTGCTTGCGAAAGACCCCTCACAGTCTCAGCAACATCCTGACAAGGGCGACGGCCGCCTGTGCGACATCTTGCGTCCCTGTCAGGAGAAAACTGATCCTGTGAAAAGTCCCAAAGAGGAGCCTCCTGGTTAATTTCTATCTCCATATCTGATGAAGCTGGAGATCCTGACGCCTGGCTGGCGCCTCATTTGTGGCTGGTTTCTCACGCCTGGAGCCTGGCAAGCTCCTCGCGCCTGGAAGGAGCCTGGCTCCTGGCAGGAGCCTCACGCCTGGCAGGCGCCTCGCGCCTGGATGGATCATCAATCATGGTTGGAGCCTCGCGCCTGGCTGGCGCCTGGAGCCTGGCTAACGCCTTGCGCCTGGAGCCTGGCTAGCGCCTCGCACCTGGAAGGCTCTGTCCATATTGGACCATATTCTTCCGAGGTCTCTGAATCGGGGGTCTTGTGTACTTCCGCTGGACGAGATTTCTTAATAGGAAGGAAACGGTCCTTCTTCCGAGGAGGGTACTTCCTTAATACTCCAACCAATGACGAGATTTGTTGTTGCATCTCGATAAGGATCTTCGTCGCTGCATTCTCTTCCTCCTTATCCGATCGAGGGGAAGGAGGTTTTGATGAAGAAGGAGCTTTCCTCTTTTTCACAGGTGGAGAGTCCTCCGGAAAACTTTCCGGGCTCGAATCCAAAGCAGGAGACTTCCACGATCTTTTGGAAGGTCTCGATAGATTGTCCGAACTCCATCCTCTTTTAGATGACGAATCGGAAGACGAGAAACACTGTTTTAGGATGCCTTTCCAATGGCTATCCTTGGCAGTCTGGGACGTTACTACAGATCCTGCCGAGGGGACGCCTGACCGGTGGGGATTCTCTGAAACTTCCGTACGGCTTTCGACATTCCTTCTCCTCTGGGCTTGGGAGCTTGGAAGAGGTCTAGGCCTGGGAGCGAGACAGAGCCGATCAGACGCGCCCTCCACTGCACTGGGAACACTTTCCACTGCACTTTGCTTACCTTCTAAATATGATATTGTAATGATACAATTAAGTTTGTTCATACTTACCTGGCAGATATATATAGCTGATAATTTCCGACGACCGACAGAATTTAAAACTTACGACACACGTAGTGGGAGTCAGGTGGTTAGTACCCATTCCCGCCGCTGGGAGGCGGGTATCAGGAACCATTCCCATTTTCTATTCATAATTTTTATTTCCACTGTCTCCTGAGGGGAGGTGGGCGGGTAATTAATTATATATATCTGCCAGGTAAGTATGAACAAACTTAATTGTATCATTACAATATCATTTTGTTCATGCAACTTACCTGTCAGATATATACAGGGGGTCCTTGAGTTACGAAGTTGATCCGTTCTTAAGATGCGTCGTAACACGATTTTCAGCGTAAGTCGGAACATTGAAAAATACCACATGATTTAATGTAAATACCTATCAATAACAACGAGAGAACAATTCCTTACCTGTATTAATTTGATTGGCTTGCACACTGGAGAGGAAGCTGCGGTGACTGGAGAGACTGGGGGAGGTTAGTGAAGAGAAAAAAGGAACCTCCAGAAGTTTGCTTGGAGATGCTGAGGCAGGGTGATTCAATTAATTAAGACCACTATACGCGCTTAGTTATCACTGTCGTCTTTCATAGGAGCAGATCCTTTCACATGTTCAACGATGCGCTCTTTATCTTTGATAATGGTAGCAACGGTCGAACGGCTAAGGCCAAGCGAGCGGCCAATGTTTGTTGGCGTTTCTCCCTTCTCAGATCGCTTTATAATGTCCACTTTAATTTCCATGGTGATGGCCTTTCTTTTCTTCGATGCACTACCATCAGAAGAGTCCGCCTTGCGCTTGGGAGCCATAACAAAGAGCAAAAAGTTACAAAAACGATACAACACGAGGGAGAGAGAGCTCAGTGTAAACAACCAAAATGGCGTATGGGCGAGGAATGAGCGTAGCGAAGCGACGCCGTCCTCTCCCCCACAAAGCGTATTCTTCCGCCGTGCGCCCGGAACTAGTTCGCGTTTGTTACGTGCTTACGACGCTAAACCGCGTAAGACGGAACGACGCAAAATATTTTTTTATTTTTTTATATTTTGTGGGGGGGGGCGCGTTCGTAACCTCACGAAACATCGTAAGTCGAGACCAGCGTAACCCGAGGACTTACTGTATATAGCTGAATCCCACCTTTGGTGGTGGGAGAGACAGAATAGAGGATTTAAGAAACACATATATGCAGATATTTGATGGTCTTGGTTCCTACCTGTTAGCATAGCTGGCTTCGTGATTACTGCCACGTAAGTTCTGCTTGTGCTACTAGAGTTGCCAGCAGGTAGAGACCTATGAAGTGGTGCACTCCAGATGATCTGTCAACAGGGGCGAGACCACGACGTGACTAGACCATGGACATACTAATGAGGGCAACGAGACAAAAATACCACCACCTGGCTTAGTTTACCAAAGGTATCCCACTTAACTAAGCTAATGGAAGGGAGACCCGCCCAGGCGGTCACCCCACAACCATAAAACACAAGTTAAAAACCCCCCTAATCCCTAAAGGATAGGATGAGTGTTACCTCCTGCCCCCAAAACAGTGTCTGCAGCAATGTATGGTCCGAGGGAGAAGCAATTTTCGTATGTCACTTTCACCTCCCGCAGGTAGTGTGAAGCGAACACCGAATTGCTTCTCCAAAATGTGGCATTTAAAATATCTTTGAGCGCCATATTTTTGTGAAACGCTACCGAAGTAGCAATAGCTCTCACCTCGTGAGCTTTCACTTTCAGAAGCTTCAAATCACTATCACTGCACTTATCATGAGCTTCTTTCATCGTACTTCTGATGAGAACGCCAGTGCGTTTTTTTTTTCGACATAGGAAGATCAGGCTTCCTCACTGAACACCACAAATTGTCAGACGAACCTCTGCAAGCTTTAGTTTCTCTGCAGATAGAACTTTAGAGCCCTGACAGGACACAGGAATCTCTCACGTTCATTTCCCACTATTCTGACAACCCTTTGATTTCAAAGGTCCTCGGCCACGGGTTGGAAGGATTCTCGTTCTTTGCTAAGAACGTTGGGACTTAAAGAACAAATCGCATTACTGTCTGAAAACCCAATCTGCTTGCTAATGGCCTGGATTTCGCTAACCCTCTTCGCCGTCGCCAGAGCGGTTTTAGGAAGATCGTTTTCTTCGTCAGATTCCTGATAGAAACTGAATGAAGCGGTTCGTAGTGACTCGACATAAAAAATTTGAGCACCACATCCAAGTTTCCACGAGGGGACTTTAGGCTGGATGACCTTCTTAGTCTCGAAAGATCTAATGAGATCATGAATGTCTCTATTATTAGTCAAATCGAGTCCTCTGTGCCTGAAGACTACAGAAAGCACACTCCTGTAGCCTTTAATAGTTGGAACAGCCAACTTCACTTCCTCTCTCAGATAAAGAAGGAAGTCAGCTATCTGGCTCACAGAGGTTGTGGTGGAGGAAATGCCCTTCTTCCTGCACCAGGATCTGAAAGACAGCCCACTTCGATTGGTACAGAGCGATTGAGGAGGGCCCTCCTTGCGGTGGCAATCGCTTTCGCCACAGGTCTTGAAAAAACCCCTCGCTCTGGCCAACTTCTTGATAGTCTGAACACAGTCAGACTCAGAGCGGGGAGGTTTTTGTGGTACCTCTCGAAGTGGGGCTGTCTGAGTAGATCTTTCCTTAAGGGCAGAGTCCTCGGAAAGTCTACCAGGAAGGACATCACCTCTGTGAACCAGTCGGCTGCCGGCCAGAAGGGGGCGATGAGTGTCATCCTCGCTCCTTCCGATGCCGCGAACTTCCTCATCACTTCCCCGAGGATCTTGAGCGGGGGAAAAGCGTATATGTCTAGACCCGACCAACTCCAAAGTAGGGCGTCTACTGCTACTGCTCCCGGGTCCAGAACTGGGGAGCAATACAGCTGAAGTCTTTTCGTCCTGGAAGTTGCGAAGACATCCACCTGCGGACAACCCCACAGGTCCCACAGCGACTGGCAAACCTCTTGGTGAAGGGTCCACTCTGTCGGCAACAGCTGTCCTCGTCGACTGAGAAGGTCCGCTCGAACATCTACTCCTGACACGAACCTTGTCAGGATAGTGACTTCTTGCGCTTTCGCCCATAAAAGGAGTTCCTTTGCGATGGCAAACAGAGAAGGCGAGTGAGTTCCCCCTTGATTTCTTAGGTATGCCAGTGCTGTGGTGTTTGTCCGAGTTGATCTGAATGACTTTGCCGGATATTTCTTCCTGGAAGAACCTGAGAGCCAGGTAAATCGCTGACAGCTCTTTCAGATTGATGTGCCAGGACACCTGTTCCCCTCTCCAGGTGCCCGACACTTCTTTCCCTCCTAGTGTTGCTTGCCTCCCCAACCCGTGGACGACGCGTCGGAAAACAACACTAGGTCGGGGTTCCGAAGTTTGAGGGAGAGCCCTTCTGCGAGCTTCCGTGGATCTGACCACCAACTTAGGTGATCCTTCACCTCTCTCGTTAAACACAAGATCGCCTCCAGATCTTGTTTGTTCTTCCAACTGTTGGCTAGGAAGAATTGAAGAGGTCTGAGGTGCAGCCTTCCCAGAGAAACAAACTTCTCCAGTGAGGAAATGGTCCCCAGCAAACTCATCCATTCCCTCACCGAGCATGTTTTCCTTCCCCAGAAAGGTCGCCACTTTTTTTTTTTTCCAAGCATTGAAGTTGTCGCCCCTGGGACGGAAAAGCCCGAAAAGCCACTGAGTCCATCTGAATCCCCAGTAGACCTAGATGAGAAGGAGTCAAATGCGACTTTTCGAGGTTTACCAGAAGACCCAGGGACTTCGTTAAGAACGACCATGGTCGTGTGCAGGTCCTCAGACACGGTCTCGCGATGAAGCTCGAATAAGCCAGTCGTCTAGGTAGAGAGAGATTCTACCTAGATGAAGCAGCCTTGCCACATTCTTCATCAGAATGGTGTGAAAACCATCGGCGCTGTGGTCAGACCGAAGCAAAGTGCCCTGAATTGGAATACCTTCCCCTTCAGGACAAATCGCAGGTATTCCTTGATTGGGGATGGATGGGGACGTGAAAATACGCGTCTTGGAGGTCTAGTGAGACCATCCCAATCCCCCACCCCGGTCTCAAAGTGACAGCACAGATTGAGGCGTCTCCATCTTGAATTTCTTCTTATGACGAAGAGGTTTAGGCTGCTGACATCGAGGACGGACGCCACCCCCCCGAATGTTTCGGCACCAGGAACAGACGGTTGTAAAATCCTGGAGATTCCAGGTCGAAGACCTGTTCCACTGCTTGCTTCTCGATCATTTGTTCCAGCAGATTGAAAAGCACTTTCTGTTTCTCTCCTCGATAAGAGGGAGACAAATCCTTTGGTGTGGGTGGACTAGCGGGGGGTGACTTCAAGAACGGGATCCTGTACCCTTTCCTCACAACATCTAGCGACCAAAGGGTCGGCATCTCTCTCTTCCCAGGCTTTCGCGAACAGAAGAAGCCTGGCTCCTACCGGCGTCTGAAGGACTTCCAAATCACTTCCTACCTACTCTTTGACGGAGCAGGGGTTTTTCCTCTGGAAGAGCTCTTCTCGGGAGGCTGTTTTCGAGGAAGATCCAGCACGAAAGGGCTTCGGTTTCTTGGTAAACGAAACTCCAGAAGATGAAGCAGCTGCTGGTCTTCTAGAAGACTGAGCCAGAGATCTTGCGTTGGGCCTTCTCCTGAAGGCGTCGATGCTATGTCCTTAACCATAGTCTGGGGGAAGAGATGGTCTGAAAACGGAGCGAAAAGCAAGTCCGCCTTTTGCGCTGGAGAGACGGATTTGGCTGTGAAGTTACAGAAGAGTGCTCTCTTCTTGAGAATCCCCGAGCTAAAGTGAGTAGCCAACTCTTCAGAACCATCCCTGACGGCCTTGTCCATACAAGAAAGTACACTGGACAGCTCCCCCAGACTAATAGTATCAGAACTCCTTGACCTGGCATCCAAAACTCCAAGACACCAGTCGAGAAAGTTGAAGACCTCTAGAGTCCTGAAGAGGCCTTTGAGATGGAAGTCGAACTCGTTATGGGTCCAAGTGACTTTTGATGAAGACAGAAGGGCTCTTCTGGAGGCGTCCACGATGCTCCCGAAATCACCCTGAGCAGAGGCTGGTAGTTTAACACCTACGTCCTCTCCCGTCTCATACCACATGCCTCCTTTACCGCAGAGTCTTGATGGCGGTAAAGCCAAAGAGGACTTTCCTGAGGCTTTCCTCTTCTCCATCCACTCATGGACTTTCCGGAACGCTTGCTTCGTGGAAAGCGACTTCTTCATTTTAACGAACCCCGATGCCTTCGATGCTTTAAAAGAAGAAAATTGAGAAGGGGGAGTACGAGGGGCTTCCGGTTGGAAAGTTTCTCCAAACTCCGACTGCAGAAGACGCATCAAAACTTTATAATCTGATGAGACAGGAACTGGCTTGCTGCTCAATCCTCTGCTTCGACTAAATTATCGCTAACTCCTTCCTCAGAAACTGGAGAAGTAGGAGGAAACTCTGAAGAAAAATGACTAAACCAGGTAGGGTTCCTTCTTCCACCTGAACTTGCGTTCTTGGTGAGGAACTGGCGTCCACCAGCGCGCGCTTGGCGTCCGAATCCACACGTTTGGCGCCGACAGGTGCGCGCTCGACATCTACAAAAAACACACCTGGCGTCCACTGGCGCACACCGAGCGTCCACTAGTGCACGCTTGGCGTCCGCTGGCGCGCGCCGACGCGCCGCCAGCACGCGGCTGCCGTCCACTGGTGCATGTTTATCAACAACAGGTGCGCGTTTGGTGGGGGGCAACGAAGCGCGCTCCACTTGCACAGAAGCGCGCTCCACTTGCCACAGAAAGCGCGCTCGGCGTCCACCGCTCGCTTGCGAACATTCGAAGACTTGCGAGCGGGAGATATCTCATCCTGAGAGCGAGAAAGAAACGAAACTTCTCACCATCTCTAGAGAGCTGCTGGGGAGCAGAACGAACTCTAGAGGAGACTCGAACGAAGAGAGAGGCGAGCGAGGAGAAAGAGAAGGTCTTGACTTTTTCACAGGAAGCTTCTCATCCTTTCTACGACGCGGGAAGAGACTCTCTAGAAGCAAGAGCGTCCTGAAGTTGCTGCTGCAGTGACTGAATCATCCTCTTGGTTGCGAAACTTCCTGCTCCGGGAGGGACTGATCCTGTGAGCAGGAGAGCGGCGAGGGGACGCCTCCCACCCTCCTCCACCCAGGTACGGCCTCCTCCCGAGCTCTAGAGCGACTGTATCGCTCGCACGAACTACCCGAATCCAAGTCCGAAGACTCTCTACGCCTTTCTGCGGCGGAAAAAAAGCAGCGAACGCACTGTCCAGGAGAAGATCGCAGATTTGGAGAACTATGACGTGAAGCGTCAACAACACGCGCCGTCCTTTTCAGCGAACGGGAAGCACCGTGAGAACTCCACCCTTTACGTGGGGATGAAGCCTCCGATGACGAAAAACACTCCTTGAGGAGACGTGCACGCGCACGCTCCCTGGCAGTCTGGGGATTTTCATCAGTAACTGCCGAAGGCACGCCAGATCGGTGGGGGTTCCTTGTAACCCTCCTTCGGCTTTCGACATGCTCCCTCCCCAGGTCCTGGGAGTCAAGCAGAGGTCTAGGCCTAGAGGCGAAACGAGGCCGATCTGACGCACCCTCCACTACACAAGGGGTATCACTGCACTTCTGCACATCACTTTTGCTCTCAAGAGCCAACACTTTCGATTCTAAATTACGAATCGACTCCAAAATTAAGGACAAAAGTATTACTCTCTACTGACACTGCTTCAGGGCCCGGAGGAACAACAGGGTTAGGAGCATTAACAGAAGGAGGGTAACAGGAGAAACATTAATTTCTTGCACACCTGAAACACTCCTGGAGCAAGACCTCCTTAACCTATCCTTTTCAAGTTTCCTAAGATAGGTATCATACGCCTTCCACTCAGAATCTGTTAATCTTTTTGCACTCCTTGCAACGGCTTTCATACCACACATTCATGCTCCCTGCAACTCTTACATACCGTATGTGGTCTACTGAAGCTTTCAGTAGCTACCTCTACAATCAGTCCTAGAGCAAAATCTAGCGCTAGCTGTACTAGACCCTGACATATTATCCAGAAATCCAAACCAAAATCAAATCAATCCACTAATAACGTGTGCCTAGCCACCGATCCAAGTCAATTAATCCAAAAAAGAACCAAAAAGGGATACTCAAGTAGCAAAAAGTTTCCAAATCCAGACGGAGGTGCTGTAAACAGATGTTCACAACACCGGCGACAGAAAAATTATGAATAGAAAATGGGAATGGTTCCTGATACCCGCCTCCCAGCGGCGGGAATGGGTACTAACCACCTGACTCCCACTACGTGTGTCGTAAGTTTTAAATTCTGTCGGTCGTCGGAAATTATCAGCTATATATATATCTGACAGGTAAGTTGCATGAACAAACCTTAATTTTGCGTTCCATCCTCATGAGGAAAGCCTTTAAATTTGCAATCTCCAATACCGAACTTGCAGAATCTGATAAGGGAGAAGGTGGTAATGCTGTATGGGAGGAGGCAACAATTACATTAGAGACAGGTGCTAAACTACTAACAGGCTTGTTAGAGACAGACCTACTCAAACTTTTGGAAGAGGCTTTTCTAGCCTTATCCCTTTCCAATTTCCTTAAATACGAATTAAGAATCTTCCATTCCTCCTCATTCAAATTTTTGCATTCAACACAAGTGTTAGATTCAGAGCATTCATTCCCTCTACACTGCTTACATACGGTGTGAGGATCTACCGAAGCTTTCGGTAGTCTCACACTCTGAATGTATAACTCGAGTCAGACATTTCCAAGAAAATTCCAAACCAAAATCCAAATACGTAACAGTCCACAAAAGCGTATGCCAAGCCAGAGATCCAATACGTCACCAAATAATCAGTTCAGAAGATCAACGGCGATGAAAAAACGAAAGTCAAAGTCAGGAGGAACTAGCAACGATGTTACCAGAACCGGCGACAGAGAAAATCTGGTTAGAGAACGGGAATGGTTCCTATTCCTGCCACCCAGCGGCAGGGCGGTAGATCACCTGACCTACCTGTAGCGTGTGCCACGAAATTCGAATTTCTGTCGGGGACGACGGAGTCTATAGCTAAGTATATATCTGACAGGGAAGTTGAATGTATGAAATTGTATTTTTCCTAACTATACAAACCTGAGGTCCTTTAACAATAGGAATATACTTTCGGCGTAGCTGGAATGATGCCCGTTGAATCTTGAACAAGGTGGTTAGGCAGTAACTACCGTGGGGCAAGCTAGCCTGCCCGGATGTAAACACTCCACTTTGCCTTTCGGCCCAGGTTCAGATTGAGGGGTGGCATGAGGTGGGCATCTGTTAAAGGACCTCAGGTTTGTATAGTTAGGAAAAATACAATTTTCGACAAATTGTTATTTGTTCCGATACGTAATACAAACCTTTCAGTCCTTTAACAATAGGAAGACTCACTGATTGGTGGGAGGAATCTGAGTGAGCCTTTAGAACTGACTGGAGTTCTGCGCACCTAGGCTACTCCTCCTGGTCGTAAGAGCGAGGAGGAGTGCCCTGCTGTCTCTGACAACTTGATCAGAGTATAGGAGCTACGTGATCAAGAGTCAGACTTCTGGCCTTTTCGAAATGAGTGAGGGATCGTGACTCATCCGAAAAAGGGCTGTGAAGAATATTGGCATCGGAGACATTAATGCAAAGTTCTGGGAAGGGTTTGCATTATTGTCAGTCTCCTTCCTCCCCTTGCTAGAGGAAGGAGCAGGATTGCTTCTATGATTCTGATAAGAAACATAAAAAGGATGCTTATGTATAGGCTTACCGCATCAATCGTCCAACCAGCCAGCGTGAGTTCGAGTCCTATCCTTAACCCGAAGTATGAGGAATGGAGAGACAAGGCGTGGAAGGGGGAGAGCCAGTCACTCTCGCATCCTTCTTACCTCTACAACTGCACACCATGGACGAGATGCAACTAGTCATGTCGAGGAGCTGGGTAAGCAAACACATCTTGCAAGCATCCACCATCGGTCCAGGGAAATGAGGTTCCAAGGACCTGTCGGCAGTCCCGGAGGGAAAGAAGGATATGGTCGCGATGACCTATCCATCTTCCTGTCCGACATATTCTTTGGAGTGATGTCCATTACCCATACTGGTCTATCCATCTGCAGCAAAGTGTCTCGCGGTCTCATACCCCACTGCGGTGAAGTCTCTTCCTCTCCGCAGTGGAAGGACACCAACACTCCATGGTGGGTGTCGATGGTTATGGGTACCAGAACACGCTAGTAGGATGAAGTAATGATTGATCTGGAACAACCAAACAAAGTCCACAGCGTAGCTCGTGACGGTCTTGGACGCTTCGACAGCTGCAGACTGACTGCGTTCGGTTGTGTGAGGCAAGCTGTCCATACATCCGAGGCGTAGTCACGTGACCCTCGCCTTTTGAAGGGTTATGCCGAGAGACCATACAAATCGTCTATCTGTTGCCACCGATGCCGCAAGGCGAGATCATGATTCTCTCAAGGCATGTGCCCAACAGGCGAAAGTCAATGGCCTTCTAGAGACTGAGGTCCCTGATGGCAAGACAGAAGTTCTCATAGTAGCTGAATCTCAGCTAAGGAAAAACAATACTATGTGCCGTTGAAGACGAAGGTGGTAGGTGAAAGCAGACCTATATCTTTTCAGCCGAATCGAGAGAAGTTAACTCTCAAGATTCTAGACGTAGAAAAGTTTAGCCGATGACACCAACCCGCGAAGACGGCTTAATCCCTGTTATTTACAGAGGACTGAAAACGCTAAACCGCTACTTCATTGCTGTTTGGTGAGAAGTCGGAGTTGCAATGAAAGCAGAGCGCTTTTCAGTAATGAAAACATGACAATTTGTCGAAAATTGCATTTTTCCTAACTATACAAACCTGAGGTCCTTTAACAATAGGAAGTAGCTAGCGGCAGCTGGAACGGTCGTAAGCTTCGAACAAGGGGAGAACGGTAGTTAACTGCTTGTCCGGCGCGCGACTGGGAGGTAAACAAATCACTTTTGCTTTTGGCCCATGCAAAATACGCAGACACAGTGAGGGGTGGCATGATGGACGGACTATAGATTGGGAAAGGACCTCAGGTGTAAAGGACCTCAGGTTTGTATAGTTAGGAAAAATGCAATTTTCGACAAATTGTCATTTGTTCCGATACGTATACAAACATCGGTCCTTTAACAATAGGAAGACTCACTTCTTTTGTGGGAGGAATCTGAGTCTTTTGATGAAACAGACTGGTGTTCGTCCATCCCTGGAATGCCTCCCTGGTCGTAAGAGGGAGGGAGGGGATCCAAGCTTCTGTCCGATTGATCGGGGTGTGCACCGCAGGATCAATTGGTCAAGACCTCTGGGCCGAGTACTAAGAGAGAGGCAAGCGTTATCTCTTCGTACCAGCAAGCAAGAACTTGTTCCTGTTTGCAAGAGGCAACATAAAGTATGGGTTGTCTCAAGCTGGCATCCCCACGTTCCTCCCCCCTTGGTTGGGGAAGGGGTAAGGTGGTTGGATATTACGGCTTTCCTATCCCCTAGTGGGAAAAAGGGGAATCGGGGGATGGGGGGGGCGCTCTGTTTGAGTAGGGGCTTCCAACCCTTTGCATCTTTGTCCCACTTAAAAATCCCCAAAAGCAGGGTGCCGACCGTGTCCCTAACTAACCACAGGTAGAGGGGAAGAAAAAGATGGGAAGAGGAGCCAGTCACACTCTCATTCACTCATCCATTCTTACGGTCACACCAGGACTCGATGCTGTTCAGCCTGCGGGGATGGGTCGGGTTCGCTACACAACGTGTTGAGCAGCCACCACGGGTCCCAAGGAAAAAGATCCAAGGACCTGTGGGCAATTATCCCGAAGGTTAGAAAGGAAGGAAGGGCATGTGGTCTGGTTGGACCAGACCCCTGCCTTCAGTACCTGCGCCACGGAGAAGTTCTTGCGGACAAGGCAGCATCTCCTTCGCATCGAAGGCGGTGTGAAGTCCATTAGGGAGGGGATTGTGAACGACTCGAACCAATCGTCAGGGACCGAAGGGTTCTGAGGTCTTCCGCTACGAAGTTTGCGGTAACGGAAATTAGAGCGGGTCATCGGATACCCCCATCCCCCTGGATGCTTGACTTCGCAGGAGAAGTCATGCAGTCAGAGGAAAAGAAGGAAATAGTCGCATGACCTATCCCTCTTCTCTACTTCGGTGATGTCGGTACCCATACTGGTCTGTCCGTTTGCCACGAAGTCTCTGCATCCTCCTATCCCCATGCAGCGAAGCTCTCGGTAGTGGATAGGACACCGACACTCCATGGTGGGTGTCAATGGTATGGGGTACTGTGACAAGCTATTAAAACGAAGTAATGGTTGCTTTGTAACAACCGAACTAAGTCAACAGCGTAGTTCGTAACTGACTCGGGCGCTCTGACAGCTGCCGACTGACTGCGTTCGGTAGGAGGCAAGTTGTCAAGCATCCGAGTAAGTAACGTGACTTCGCCCTTAAAGGGTTATGCCGAGAGACCAAACAAATAATGTATTTGTTTGTCACCAATGCCGGACAGCGAGGTGATGATTTCTCTTAAGGCATGTGCCCAACAGGCGAAAGTCAATTGCCTTCTAGAGACCGAGGTCCCTGAAGGTAAAACATCTCATGGTTGTTGAATCTCAGCTAAGGAGAAACAACACTATGTACAGTTGAAGACGAAGGTAGATATTGAATGCAACCTACGTCTTCACAGATGAATCGAGAGAAGATTCTCAAGATTCATAGCCTGTGCTTACAAATGACTGAAAACGCTAACCGCTATTCATTGCTGTCCGGTGAGAAGTCGTAGTTGCAATGAAAGCGGGGCGTTCTTCAGTATGAAAACACAGGGAAAGCCGCCTGAAGAACTGCTCTCATGGGCTGAACATTTGGAAGAGGAGCTGTCAGGTCGGAGAGTAGGCGATGTCTTCTGACACATCTCGTAATTCGGGGTTGAACAATGAACATTGTACACCTACGAATACGAGATATTTGAAGACAAACTCAGATGTCTGCAAAATCATTCGCATTATCGCAGTGCGATGCAGCGGGAGACTTGTACAGACTTCTGTTACCGTGCGGTAAAACAGAAAGATGAAAGAGTCCAAGAGATATCTCTGTTGAAAATTCTCGCAATGTCGAAGGCGATGGATTCTAGCGTCACAGCAGTAGATGGTCCTTCATTATTGCGAGAATCCCCGTTAATCAGAGACCTAAGTCCATGATTGTTGGGCAGAGATACGGTTCGGTAGTCAATCAAAGCAGGGGAGAGAGAGACATACATGACCGTGAATCTCGGAGGCCCAGCTGATACTGAGCTGCTATCAGGCAGTTCAATACGCAGTAGTTGAGCTTGAGCCTCTTGCCGGACTCGTCATCCTGAGTTTGCCAGGTAATCCATTATTCCACGAGGAATGCGTTTCGGCTAGAACTACCGAGCATAAAAAGATATGCTCGAGTAATTATATTTAGGCGAAACGAATTTCGGTAAATATAAAAGTTGAAATGGTGTTGTCGTGACAAAACCATAAGTATATAAAATTGAACTGAAAACTCCTGGGAGGTTGCAGGCAACCCCGAGTTGCAGTTCAATTAGAATACTTCTCTTATAAGTCGCAATCCGTAGATTAACTAGGATTATGCGCCTACCCCTCGGACAATTCAACTGCTTAGTAGAATCATGTCGCGAGGTTAATATACGTAGTATATATTTGTAGGATTCTGAACAACGATCTCCATCCTAAATTCTTTCCTTCAAGAAAACAAAATAAGGATTGGAGATCGACCACCTTCGTTCTCTATCAAAGAGATGAAGGAGAAGTCTTCCTCGAAGGGAAAGCTTCAATGGTGAACAGAATACTAAGACGGATAGTTCAAGCCAAACTGGATATTCCCGTCCGATCTCCTCTATTCCAGGTTGGTCGCCTACTGTGAGATAGTTTCTTTCAGCAGCAGTCTTCTTCCCAATGCTAGAAATTCCAGGAATTCGAGCATAGGCGAGGTTCCCGATTATCGTGTAACATATCGGGGATTCTCGTCTCGCTCACTTTGGACCGTGGTCTCGCGTAAGTGTTTGGAGATCGTAAAAAAACTCGAACACTGAATGCGCTAGAAATTCCGTAGAATTCTAAGCAGTCTGCGAAACCCCCACCACCGAATTCGTCAAACGATATCGGCTGGTTGGTCCTCTCGATTCCCGTAGAAATCGAGAATGGGGCAGGATTCCTCCTCAACGAAAGTGGGCTTACGTCAGGTAGGACCCGGAAGGTCCCCCCTGGTAGCGCAGTCCTGAACGTAGGGATCCTACAGAGAAATCTCTGTAGGATCCCTCCTCTTTCCCTCGTAGCCGTAAGGAGAGAGGGAATGGGGGAGGAATTGGATACTCGCTCGCCTTCCCAGTGGAACTAGCAGTTGGAGAAGAGTAGTCAGAGTCTGGGAAAACGAATCGTCAGGAGAAAACGTTTTCCCGCGGAGGGTTAAGAACTCTCACTGTGGGTAAGGGTCTGCCGCCACTGTGAACGTCGTCTGGGTGGGGCTGATCGACACCTGACAGGAGAGAGCCGATACCGTCCTCCGACTCATTCCAGTCCTCGTCGAGGTCGAAACCTCTCAGGAGGACCGAAGGCAGTATTTAAAATACGGTGTCCGAAGACACGTAGAAACGCCGCTGTCCCGCAGTAGAGGAGGTGGAAGTAGCTGATCGACCGGCCAGAACTGAGAGAGCCTTCTTGTCCGGAGACGAGAGACTCTGGTTCGAGACAGAATCGGCAAGCTCCGATCGCGGTAGACCCACCGTCGGTTTGGGTTCCCTCTCCGGGCCCCAAAACGACTCGAGCAGAGACGTGGGCTCTGCTGGTGGGAGCGGCAATCCTTCCGCAAGGTCTTTATGCTGACGAATCAGCTTAATGACTTCTGGAAACTTCCTCTGTATCTCGGGAGTAACCGCGTCTTGCGGAGTAGGACCGTCCAGTCCCTCCAACAAGAACAGATCCCGAGATACTCCTCCTTTAGAAGGAGGAACAGCGGCAGGCCCCATGACGGTCGCCTCCAGCTACTTGCGCGTATGTCCTGGTCGGTCCTAGACCCGTGCCTGGTCCATACGGCGTCATAGCGGGATCGCGAGCGGCGCACCTCTCGCGATCAGTCGTAGGTACCACTCGCTCCTCCTGTGTAGCCCGAGGAGGTTGAAGGTACAGGAGAGGCAGACCTGACGCTCCCCCCTAGCTCGCTGGCAGGACCAGCGTTGCTTGGAGGGCTGCTGCTGATCGTCAACCCCCGCTGGGGTTGGCGATCGAGCGGCAGGCCTAGCCTTGCCGCTCGCCTGGGGCGAGAGGCTCGGCTGAGAACGTTGACGCTGATCTCTAGCGTCAGGGCGAGCTGTTGCTGGTTACTGTCTCCGCCCGGTCTCCCTATGGGAGCGGCGGTCAGGTGACCTGCTAGGTTCTCTGTCGCGGCGAGACCGGCCATGCGTCCTCTCGGCGCGTCGCGCCGCTGGTACCAGCCGTGGCTGGTACCGACGGCCGCGGGGACCCCTTCCTCGCCTCAACCCGTGGCTGGTCCGCGACCGTACCGTCAACCCGAGCAGCCAGTGTCGCGGCGAGACCGGCCAGCGTCCTCTCGGCGCGTCGAGCCGCTGGTACCAGCCGTGGCTGGTACCGAAACGGGCGCGGGGACCCCTTTCCTCTCCTCAAAAACCCGATGGCTGGGTCAAGCGACCGTGACGATCAACCCGAGCAGCCAGTTGGTCGCTGCGAAGAGCGTCCACTGGCCTGGGCGAGAGTCGTGTGCACGACTCTCGCCAGTCTTCTGCTCCGCGCCGCGGTCTTGACGGCGAGCGAGCTCGGGCGTCAAAACTTTGGCTGGACGGTCTCCCGTGGAAGAGCGTCCACTCAGTACTTCTCGCGAACGAGAAGCGGCCGAGACGGAACCTGATTTAGCGGCAGGACCGCTAACACCAGGTGAGGACGTACCAGCCGAGGCTGGTACCCCTCTGGTCCCCGTCGTCTTCTTCTTTTTGCAGAGGAAGAGAGGCGGGCCCCGTTCCCGAAGGAACAGGAGGACCAGCAGAAGAGCTCCCCGACTCGCCTGAGCGAGACGGGCCCTATAAGATCCCGAAGGAGTCTTCTTAGGGGGGAAAACCTGGTTACCAGCTGGTCGCTGCAAGAGCGGCCGCTGGCCTGGCAAGAGTCACCCGAGCGTCTCTCACCAGCCTTCTGCTCCGTGCCGCGTCTTGGCGCCGAGCGAACTCTGGCGCCGAAACTTGGTCTGCACGGTCTCCCGAGGGATTAACGTACACTCGGGATCTCTCCGCGAACGATGAGGACCGAGCCGGAACCTGGCGTAGCGGCATCGCCGCTAGCACCAGGCGAGGAAGTACCAGAGCTAACCGATACTCCTCTGTCCCCGTCTATCTCTTCCTTAACGGAAGGGGGAGACGGGCCCCGCTCCCCGAAGGAGCAGGAGGACCAGCAGAAGGACCCCCCGTCCCACCGGGGTGGGACGGGCCTTAAAAGTTCCCGAAGGAGACTTCTTAGGGGGGAAGGCAGCCTTCTTCTTCTTTCAGCTTATGGGCCTTAGAAGTCGAAGGGGAAGAGGCAGCAGCAGACGATGAAGACGAAGATGACAGCTTCCTCTTCTCCTCTTCCTCGTCAGCTCACGGCAGGACAGTCGTCAGGTCCTCCATCCAGGCCGGAGCCGGGGCTATTGCCGAGCAACACGGCCCGACCTGCACCTGTCCAGAAGGACCTGGACTGGGGAAGACACACCGTGGGCAGGACCAGCATGGACAGGCTCAGAAACCAGGAGCGACAGGAACAGCAACCAGCTCAGGAGCGGCAGGAATCAGCGCAGCGGTAGTACCCGAGAAGGGACAGCCAAGCCAACAGCGGGAATCAACATCAGCGGCAGGTACGGCAGGCCCAGCGATCGCCCTCGTAGAATCATCGGCAGCCAGCGGAACCTGGGTACTGGCGGCCGGTCCAGGGGCGAGCTGCTGGAACAGCGGAAGTCTGGGGCAGGCAACACGAAGAAAACAGGCGGCGGCGTCAACACCCCCTAGGTACGCGGCGGCCCTAGTAGCGGCAGCGGCGGTCACCGACACAGCATGGGGAGTGTAGACCAGGAGGGTGGGGAGCAGCATAAGCGGCCTGGTAGTAGTGGAGACCGCCCCAGACCTCGCTAGACGCTGCAGCAGCCCGTGGATGCTAGGCACGCCCTGCCGCCGCGGTGGTCCATACCTGTCCAAGGTCGTCTCCCACGGATTGTAGCACCTGCGGTAACATAGATAGATTAGTAAGAGGGGTTCCCTCACGCACGGGGGGAAGAGACATGCCCCACCCCGAAACGCAAGGAAGACCCCAAATAAAATACAACGAAGAAGCTGAGCGGGGGGCCGGAAGGAAGACGAAGAATCGGATACCAAGGGAGTCGCGGGAGAGCTTTCCGACGACTCCCTGGCAGACCTTCGCTTCCCCTACCCCGCACAGCAGTGAAAAGTATATGAAAATGAAACAGAATACTGCCCTTGCGATTCACTTCATAGAACGTTAAAGGGGAAAAAGATCAATTCCCCGGGTAAGAACGGAAACTTGATCCAAATAATATGATGCTATCATAAAATATATATGAAAATGAAACAGAATACTGCACGATTTCACTTCACATAAAAACGTAAGGATCAATTCCCGGGTAAGAACGAAAATTGATCCAAATTAAATTCATGCAAATAAATAAATGAAAATGAAAGAATATTGCAATTGCGAAATCCACTTTCATTGCATTCTATTTATACAAATAAAAGGCTCGTGCCGAGCGCAATCACACTCTCGGTAACGAACGCACAGGGCAAAAATATAATGAAAAGAGTACTTACATTTTTCAATTACACACTTTCGCCCAAAATACATGACTCGGCGCGAGCGCGCCCGCCCTCGGCACAGAGACATATTCAAGGGTTCAATTCATGAAAGAGAGGAAATCGCCGCATCTACGGCGATAGCTCCATGTTGGTCCATAATTAAGTAATGAAAATGAAAACAGTGTACTTACAGTTTCATTTTCAAGTTAAACAAACCATTAGTAGAAAACACAATATAAACAAAGCATACGACGATGAAGCGGGCAGAGAGCGATGACGAACACGTCCTTCACACCCGCGGCCGAAAGCAAAAGTGATTTGTTTACCTCCCAGTCGCGCGGTTAACTACCGTTCTCCCCTTGTTCGAAGCTTACGACCGTTCCAGCTGCCGCTAGCTACTTCCTATTGTTAAAGGACCGATGGTTTGTATTACGTATCGGAACAAACAGGGATTGTACAGCTTGAAGAACCGCTTCTCATGGGCTGAATCATCATCATCTTCTTCCCAGCTTTATCCAGGGAGGACATCTATATAGTAGTACTTGGAAATAGAGTTGGCAGAGCGGGGAACAGGCGATGTCTTCCATTATACTCCTCACACATCCAAGGGCGCCACCCTCCGAAGTGAGAGGAGATCCCCCAACATCAGCACCGCACACCCATCCTTCTACCTTCTTCTGATAGTAAGTGAAAGGAAGAAGAAGAGAAATTACCATAACAACAAAACACGGACAAACCTTTGAAGTTCCCTTGGTAATTCCCAAGCGTAAGCGTAATTTCCGGATGAATACATGTTCCATTACAGGATCAATATCACTTACGTTAAATACATGTCTCATCCTCATGATAAATACATATCTCGTCCTCATGCAGGTCTGAGCCAGTGTTAAAGGGCGAAAGAATGTAAATATGTTGGCATACCTTAGCTGTCGGCTCTTAACACAAGTAGAGGGGCGGTTACAAAGGCTATCACAAAAAGTGGGTTTGTATATTAATTGAAAAACCAAGGACAAACTTTTGTTTAGTATAGTATTAATATCAAACACTGTATATGCATAACTATTTAAATACAAAAAATAAACCAAAAGGATCCCACCAGGAAAAAAGATTAACGACCAGTCAGCCGGAGCTCACAAACACACGTCTTCCTCGGAAGACAGCCGGCCGAAAGTAAAGTGGAGTGTTTACATCCGGGCAGGCTAGCCTGCCCCATGGCAGTTACTGCCTAACCACCTTGTTCAAGATTCAACGGCCGTAATTCCTATTGTTAAAGGACCGGAAGGTTTGTATTACGCATCGGAACAAATACATATTACAGCAATTTTATCATTACTGCATTACTATGACAACTAGAATCCATGGAAACCGTTTGTAAATGCATCAGCGTATGTGTGAAGCTCCACTAGATTGGCAACGATGAGTCTTTGCCGTTGTCTCCTCGTACTTCAGATATATCTGTAATTTTTCGGGGTTAATTTGGTTGCAAAAAAGGGACAATAGACATGAATTAAATAAACGGATCACCTGAAAATATTGGGGTCGCTTTTCGTAAGATGGGGAATTAACAGAGGTTACAGTAAGGCCCGTGGCGGAACGGCGCTTCGCACCTTATCTGCATATTTAAAGATTCTTGGCAAGCTTGATATGTTCTGGCAAGAGGTAATGTTGCGCTTTGCACGCTAGCCACAGGGGTTACAGTAGGTTTGATTATTTTTGTACTGAAATTGCAAGACAATACGCTTTTAATTAACTATTGATTGTTTTCCTAAATTTGTGTTTTGTGTGTTTAACAAATGTTTAATAAAGTAGTTTTTAATGAATAGCTATATATCTATAGTTTTTTCTCCTTTTTCTATAATATTATGAGCTACACTGGGTCACCTGAAGATTGGAGACACCAACAAGCAGGGGTCATTTATCTTCAGGTGGAAAAAATTGGGGTCGCTTTTCTTCAGGAGGAAAATATTGGGGTCGATTTTCTTCAGGAGAGGTATTAGGGGTCGCTAATCTTCAGGTGATCCAAATAAACATTTTGAAGTAAAGTTAAACTAAATAATGAGTAAAGTAAACAATTAAGGGAATAAAGCTTTGCACCTCATAAACATGTAGTCGTCTGCTGCTCGTAACTGTGTTTGCGGAGTGAGTGCTTAGGAACCAGGAACAGTAACTGGGTTCAAGTGCAATTTGGAGTGAATTAAGACCAAAATGTGTATAATTAAAATGAAATAAGCACTGTGGAGCTTCAGTTGTGATGGCAGCGAGGATAAAACCACTGATTATAAGGTAAAGATGAATTCAGTTCAAACCATGACCCCAGGAATAAAAAGTTTCATACTTTCACTAATATAGGCAACAAAATGACAATTTGTCGAAAATTGCATTTTTCCTAACTATACAAACTGAGGTCCTTTAACAATAGGAAGAAGTAGCTAGCGGCAGCTGGAACCCGGTCGTAAGCTTCGAACAAGGGGAGAACGGTAGTTAACTGCTTGTCCGACAGTCGCGCGACAAATCACTTTTGCTTTTGGCCCATGCAAAATACGCAGAGAGTGAGGGTGGCATGAGGAGGGGGGGACTATATGTAAAGGACCTCAGTTTGTATAGTTAGGAAAAATGCAATTTTCGACAAATTGTCATTTGTTCCGATACGTAATACAAACCATCGGTCCTTTAACAATAGGAAGACTCACTTCTTGGTGGGAGGAATCTGAGTCTTTTGATGAACAGACTGGTGTTCGTCCATCCCTGGAATGCCTCCCTGGTCATAAGAGCGAGGGAGGGATCCAAGCCTCTGTCCGATTGATCGGGGTGTGCACCGCAGGATCAATGGTCAGACCTCAGGACCGAGTACTAAGAGAGAGGCAAGCGTATCTCTTCGTACCAGCAAGCAAGAACTTGTTCCTGTTTGCAAGAGGCAACATAAAGTAATTGGGTTGTCTCAAGCTGGCATCCAATTCCTCCCCCTTGTTGGAGGAAGTGTGGATATACGCTCCTATCCCTAGTGAAAGGGATAGGATGGGGCTCTGTTGAGTAGCTCACCTGCATCTTGTCCTTATCCAGCAGGGTGACGACCGTGTCCCTCTAACCACAGGTAGAGGGGAAGAAAAAGATGGGAAGAGGAGCCAGTCACACTCTCATTCACTCATCCATTCTTACGGTCACACCAGGACTCGATGCTGTTCAGCCTGCGAGGGTCTGGGTTCGCTACACAACGTGTTGAGCAGCCACCACGGGTCCCAAGGAAAAAGATCCAAGGACCTGTGGGCAATATCCCGAAGGTAGAAGGAAGGGCATGTGGTCTGGTTGGACCAGACCCCTGCCGTCGACTGCTCTCCACTGAAGGCGGAGAAGTTCTTGCGGACAAGGCAGCATCTCCTTCGCATCGAAGGCGGAGAAAGTCTTGACAAGGCACATCTCCTTCGCATCGAGGCGGTGAGTCCATTAGGGGAGGGGATTGTGAATGACTCGAACCAATCGTCAGGGACCGAAGGTTCTGAGTCTTCGCTACGAAGTTCGGTACGAAATCGAGCGTCACGGATCCCCATCCCCTGGATGCTTGACTTCGCAGGAGAAGTCATGCAGTTCCTCAGAGGAAAAGAAGGAAATAGTCGCATGACCTATCCCTCTTCTCTACTTCGGTGATGTCCAGTACCCATACTGTCTGCTCCCGTTGCCACGAAGTCTCTCGCATCCTCCTATCCCCATGCAGCGAAGTTTCTCGGTAGTGGATAGGACACCGACACTCCATGGTGGGTGTCAATGGTATGGGTACTGTGACAAGCTATTAAAACGAAGTAAATGATTGCTTGTGTAACAACCGAACTAAGTCAACAGCGTAGTTCGTAACTGACTCCGGGGCGCTCTGACAGCTGCCGACTGACTGCGTTCGGTAGGAGGCAAGTTGTCAAAGCATCCGAGTAAGTCACGTGACCTTCGCCTTTAAAGGGTTATGCCGAGAGACCAAACAAATAATGTATTTGTTTGTCACCAATGCCGGACAGCGAGGTGATGATTCTCTTAAGGCATGTGCCCAACAGGCGAAAGTCAATTGCCTTCTAGAGACCGAGGTCCTGAAGGTAAAACATCTCATGGTTGTTGAATCTCAGCTAAGGAGAAACAACACTATGTACCGTTGAAGACGAAGGTAGATATTGAATGCAACCTACGTCTTCACAGATGAATCGAGAGAAGGATTCTCAAGATTCATAACCTGTGCTTACAAATGACTGAAAACGCTAACCGCTATTTCATTGCTGTCCGGTGAGAAGTCGTAGTTGCAATGAAAGCGGGGCGTTCTTCAGTAATGAAAACACGGGGAAAGCCGCCTGAAGAACTGCTTCTCATGGGCTGAACATTTGGAAGTAGAGCTGTCAGGTCGGAGAGTAGGCGATGTCCTTCTGACACATCTGTTAATTCGGGTTGAACAATGAACAATTGTACACCTACGAATACGAGATATTTTGAAGACAAACTCAGATGTCTGCAAAATCATTCGCATTATCGCAGTGCGATGCAGCGGGGATTGTACAGACTTCTGTTACCGTGCGGTAAACAGAAAGATGAAAGAGTCCAAGAGATATCTCTGTTGAAAAATTCTCGCGATGTCGAAGGCGATGGAATCTAGCGTCACAGCAGTAGATGGTCCTTCATTATTGCGAGAATCCCCATTAATCAGAGACCTAAGTCCATGATTGTTGGGTCATAGATTACGGGGGTGAAAAAAAAAAAAAAAAAACGGTTCGGTAGTCAATCAAAGCAGGGGAGAGAGAGGGACATAACTGACCGTGCCAATCTCGGAGGCCCAGCTGATACTAAGCTGCTGTCAGGCAGTTCAATACGCAGTAGTTGAGCCTGAGCTCTCGCCGACTCGTCATCCTGAGTTGCCATGTAATCCATTATTCCACGAAGGAATGCGTTCGGCTAGAACTACCGAGCATAAAAGATATGCTCGAGCAATTATATTTAGGCGAAACGAATTTCGGTAAATATAAAAGTTGAAATGGTGTTGTGTGACAAAACCATAAGTATAAAATAAAATTGAAACTGAAAACTCCTGGGAGGTTGCAGGCAACCCCGAGTTGCAGTTCAATTAGAATACTTCTCTTCTAAGTCGCAATCCGTAGATAAACTAGGATATGCGCCTACCCCTCGGACAATTCAACTGCTTAGTAGAATCATGTCGCGAGGTTAATATACGTAGTATATTTGTAGGATTCTGAACAACGATCTCCATCCTAAATTCTTTCCTTCAAGAAAACAAAATAAGGATTGGAGATCGACCACCTTCGATCTCTATCAAAGAGAGTGAAGGAGAAGTCTTCCTCGAAGGAAAGCTTCAATGGTGAACAGAATACTAAGACGATAGTTCAAGCCAAACTGGATATTCCCGTCCGATCTTCTCTATTCCAGGTTGGTCGGCCACTGTGAGATAGTTTCTTTCAGCAGCAGTCTTCTTCCCAATGCTAGAAATTCCAGGAATTCGAGCAATAGGCGAGGTTCCCCCGATTATCGTGATATCGGGGATTCTCGTCTCGCTTTCCCACGTTATTGGACCGTGGTCTCGCGTAAGTGTTTGGAGATCGTAAAAAACTCGAACACTGAATGCGCTAGAAATTCCGTAGAATTCTAAGCAGTCTGCGAAACCCCCACCGAATTCGTCAAACGATATCGGCTGGTGGTCCTCTCGATTCCCGTAGAAATCGAGAATGGGGCAGGATTCCTCCTCAACGACGGGGCTTACGTCAGGTAGGACCCGAAGGTCCCCCCTGTAGCGCAGTCCCGAACGTGGGATCCTAAACAGAGAAATCTCTGTAGGATCCCTCCCCTTTCCCTCGTAGCCGTAAGGAGAGAGGGAATGGGGGAGGAATTGGGGATACTCGCTCGCCTTCCAGTGGAACTAGCAGTAGGAGAAGGGTAGGAGCAGCCATCGCCTTGCGGCGATGGCCTCTCAGAGTCTGGGAAAACGTATCGTCAGGAGAAAACGTTTTCCCGCGGAGGGTTACGAACTCTCACTGTAGGTAAGGGTCTGCCGCCACTGTCGTCTGGGTGGGGCTGATCGACACTGAGGAGAGAGAGCCGATACCGTCCTCCGACTCATTCCAGTCCTCGTCGAGGTCGAAACCTCTCAGGAGGACCGAAGAGTATTTAAATACGGTGTCCGAAGACACGTAGAAACGCCGCTGTCGAGTAGAGGAGGTGGAAGTTGCTTGATCGATCGGCCAGAACTGAGAGAGCCTTCTTGTCCGGAGACGAGAGACTCTGGTTCGAGACAGAATCGGCAAGCTCCGATCGCGGCAGACCCACCGTCGGTTTGGTTTCCCTCTCGGGCCCCAAAACGACTCGAGCAGAGACGTGGGGCCTTGTGGGTGGGTGGGGGCGGCAACAATCCTTCCGCGAAGGTCATTATGCTGACGAATCAGCTTAATGACTTTTGCAAATTCCTCTGTATCTCGGGAGTAACCGCGTCTTGCGGAGTAAGGACCGTCCAGTCCTCAACAAGAACAGCCATCCCGAGATACTCCTCCTTCAGAAGGAGGAACAGCGGCAGACCCCTGACGGTCGCCTCCAGCTACTTGTGCGTATGTCCTGGTCGGTCCCCTAGAACCGTGCCTGGTCCATACGGCGTCATAGCGGGATCGCGAGCGGCGCACCTCTCGCGATCCCTCATAGGTACCTCGCTCCTCCCGGTGTAGCCCGAGGAGGTTGAAGGTACAGGAGGGGCAGACCTGACGCTCCCCCCTAGCTCGCTGGCAGGACCAGCGCTGCTTGGAGGGCTGCTGCTGATGGCGTCCACCCGCGGTGGCGATCGAGCAGCAGGCCTAGCTTTGCCGCTCGCCTGGGGCGAGAGGCTCGGCTGAGAACGTCGACGCTGAATCTCTAGCGTCAGGCGAGCTGTTGCTGGTTACCGTCTCCGCCCGGTCCGATGGGAGCGGCGTCAGGTGACCTGCTAGGCTCGCTGTCGCGGAGAGACCGGCGAGCGTCCTCTCGGCGCGTCGAGCCGCTGGTACCAGCCGTGGCTGGTACCGACGGCCGCGGGGACCCCTTCCTCGCCTCAACTCGTGGCTGGTCAGCGACCGTCACGTCAACCCGAGCAGCCAGCTGGTCGCTGCGAGAGCGTCCACTGGCCTGGCGAGAGTCGTCTGCACGACACTCGCCAGTCTTCTGCTCCGCGCTTCGGTCTTGACGGTGAGCGAGCTCGGGTGTCAAGACTTTGGCTGGACGGTCTCCCGCGGGAGACCGTCCACTCGGTACTTCTCGCTAACGAGAAGCCGAGGCGGTATCCTGGTTTAGCGGCAGAACGCTAGAACCAGGCGAGGAAGTGCCAGCCGAAGCTGGTACTCCGTCTGGTCCCCGTCTTCTTCTCCTTGGTAGAGAAAAGACGGGCCCTGTTCCCGAGGGAGCAGGGGGGACCAGCAGAAGAGCTCCCCCGAATCGCCGGAGCGAGACGGGCCCTTAGAAGGTCCCTGAAGGAGCCTTCTTAGGGGGGAAAACCCGGGTTACCAGCTGGTCGCTGCAAGAGCGGCCGCTGGCCTGGCAAGAGTCACCTGAGCGTTTCTCACCAGCCCTCTGCTACGTGCCGCGTCTTGGCGCCGAGCGAACTCTGGCGCCGAAACTTGGCTGCACGGTCTCCCGAGGGAGAACGTACACTCGGGATCTCTCGCGAACGAGAGACCGAGCCGGAACCTGACGTAGCGGCATCGCCGCTAGCACCAGGCGAGGAAGTACCAGAGCTAACCGATACTCCTCTGGTCCCCGTCTATCTCTTCCTTACGGAAGGGGAGACGGGCCCCGCTCCCGAAGGAGCAGGAGGACCAGCAGAAGGACCCCCCGTCCCACCGGGGTGGGACGGGCCCTTGGAAGTTCCCGAAGGAGACTTCTTTAGGGGGGAAGGCAGCCTTCTTCTTCTTCGGCTTATGGGCCTTAGAAGTCGAAGGGGAAGAGGCAGCAGCAGACGATGAAGACGAAGATGACAGTTCCTCTTCTCCTCTTCCTCGTCAGCTCACAGCAGGAACTGATCGTCAGGTCCTCCCATCCAGGCCGGAGCCTAGGGGCTTATTGCCGAAGCAACACGGCCCACGGACTGCAACCTGTCCGGAAGGACCTGGGTAACTGGGGGAAAGACAACAACCGGGGGTAGGGAGACCAGCAATGGACATGGCCATCAGGAACCAGGAGCGACAGGAACAGCAACCAGCTCAGGAGCGGCAGGAACAGCGGCAGCGGTAGACCCAGAAGGGGACAGCCAAGCCAACAGCGGGAACCTCACATCAGCGGCAGGTACGGCAGGCCCAGCGATCGCCTCGTAGAATCATCGGCAGCCAGCGGAACCTGGGTCCTGGCGGCCGGTCCAGGGGCGAGCTGCTGGAACAGCGGAAGTCTGGGGCAGGCAACACGAAGAAAAACAGGCGGCGGCGGCAACCCCACCTCGGTACGGCGGCGGCCCTAGTAGCGGCAGACGGCGTCATCGACACAGCATGGGGAGTGTAGACCAAGGAGGGGGGGGTGGGGGGGAGCAGCCATAAGCGGCCGTGGTAGTAGTGGAGACCGCCCCAGACCTCGCTAGACGCTGCAGCAGCCCGTGGATGCTAGGCACGCCCTTGCCGCCGCGGTGGTCCATACCTGTCCAAGGTTTCGTCTCCCACGGATGTAGCACCTGGCGGTAAAACATAGATAGATTAGTAAGAGGGGTTCCCTCACGCACGGGGGAAGACATGATTCCCCATCCCCACCCGAACGCAAGGAAGACCCCAACCCAAATACAAAATACAACGAAGAAGCTGAGCGGGGGCAGGAAGGAAGACGAAGAATCGGATACCAAGGGAGGTCGCGGGAGAGCTTTCCGACGACTTCCTGGCAGACCTTCGCTTCCCCTACCCCCGCACAGCAGTGAAAATAATATGAAAATGAAACAGAATACTGCCCTTGCGATTCACTTCATAGAACTTAAAGGGGAAAAGATCAATTCCCGGGTAAGAACGGAAACTTGATCCAATAATATGATGCTATCATAAAATATATGAAAATGAAACCGAATACTGCACTTGCGATTTCACTTTCACGATAAAAAAAAATCGTAAGGATCAATTCCCGGGTAAGAACGAAAATTGATCCAAATTAAATTTCATGCAAATAAATAAATGAAAATGAAAAGAATTTTGCAATTGCGAATCCACTTTCATTGCATTCTATTATACAAAATTAAAAGGCTCGTGCCGAGCGCAATCACACTCTCGGTAACGAACGCACAGGGCAAAAATATAATGAAAAGAGTAACTTACATTTTTCAATTACACACTTTCGCCCAAAATACATGACTCGGCGCGAGCGCGCCCGCCCTCGGCACCGAGACATAATTCAAGGGTTCAATTCATGAAAAGAGAAGAAATCGCCGCATCTACGGCGATAACTCCATGTTGGTTCATAATTAAGTAATGTAAAATGCAAACAGTGTACTTACAGTTCATTTTCAAGTCAAACAAACCATTAGTAGAAAACACAATATAAACAAAGCATACAACGATGAAGCGGGCAGAGAGCGATGACGAACACGTCCTTACACACCCGCGGCCGAAAGCAAAAGTGATTTGTTACCCCGCGCGACTGTCGGACAAGCAGTTAACTACCGTTCTCCCCTTGTTCGAAGCTTACGACCGTTCCAGCTGCCGCTAGCTACTTCCTATTGTTAAAGGACCGATGGTTTGTAGGGTAGAACATCACAGCAGGCCAAGCAGGCCACCTACCATCAATGCAAGCCACCCTCCGAAAAAGTACATTATAACCGCGTCCTGACACCGAGATGGGCATCAGTCGCGACTTGTTGTTGGTGAGAAACGGAGCTAAAAGACCTCTACTCTCCTTTCGAAGTAAGTATTTTCTCCAAAGTTAGAAATTAAGGCCAAATTTTAAGATTTAAACAGAGGGTACTGAAAACGGTCTCAAACGTAGTGCAAATCTCACAAAACCGCGTTCACATTTTTACTTACAACTCGAGGTATTTAGAAGATTGACGCCATCTCGATGTTTACGGAGTAGCTTGTGTCAATAAAACTAACCATATTTCCTGTGATAAATCCGCACACCACTTGTACCCACAGACGCTGGGAGCACTTTTATCACAACAAATCGAAACACGAGTTCTCATCAACAACAAGCCAGGCGTAAACAGCTGTTTGGGTAGAAGATGACGAGAAGCTGTGCTCTTGGCTAATTTTTAAATAAGTAGTAAAACATCAATATTTTACATATTTATGATGATTAATTTGAAAATATTCGTTATTGAAAAAGTACTCGACTCTGACTCAAATTTAAGTAATTATTTTTCTGAATTAGAACGTTCTTTCAAGTTCTGTATTATGACGTCACGACATCTTGACTTTCGTACCTATTGTAAATAATTGCTATACTCAAACTGTCATTGCAGAACAGTTTACCAGTTATTCATGCAGATTGTTATCAGCTATACATGTAATTGTTATAATCGTAATGCGCTTATATATCTTTATTATTTACTTTTTGGATATATGAAGATGTTTTACTACTGAGAAAAAATTTATTCAATAGCTAGCTTGTAAAAAATACTTGGTTATAAAAACTTGATTGACAACTAAGCAGCATGTCTACTATGGGTTTCAGAGACAGTGCAAGCAGCACGTTTTTGGGCAATACCTATTTCTGTAACGAACACTCGTAACAGAACGAGATTTTTCTTTAGTGCATTACCCCCAGTGCCGTAATTTATAAGGGTATCGTGTGAATCACTAATCGTAAAGAATAACTACACTTGTCTTGTACTAATAGACCAAAACTCCATTATCCAGAAATGGATAGGAACACACCAGTAAACAGCTCCACCTACCCTCTCCCCCCACCTCCACCGCCACCCCTGTCCTTCTTCCTTCCTTCACCTTCCCTTCTCTCTCTCTGAAAGTTTTTGCAGTTTAAACTTATTTTCTATGATTTTTCCATCTATCTATCTATAATAGTATTTACATTGGTGGATATTATCTAACGATTCACTCGGTTGTTACCTGCCCATTGACCGATATATTTATACACTGATCCCACTCAACTCTCTCTCTCTCTCTCTCTCTCTCTCTCTCGATCTCTCTCTCTCTCTCTCTCTCTATCTCCCCACCCCTATACTCACACCACCCGCTCTGTTCTTTTATCGTAATTTGAAAAATGAACAAGAAAATATATTTCATACTTGTATAGCATTAATTAAATACTTTCAGTTTTTAATTCAGTCGTAATGATGAATGTAGGTGCATCTACTAGTGCTCGCAAAATAGTTAAGCAGGACATAGGTATGTAAAATTTAAAAAATGAGAGAGAGAGGAGGAGGAGAGAGAGGAGAGAGAGAGAGAGAGAGAGCAGAGAGGAGAGAGAGAGATAGAGAGAGAGCGAGAGAGAGAGAGAGAGAGAGAGAGAGAGGAGATGAGAGGACGGAATAGGAAGGGACATTAAAATACCTGGAAATGATAATCCCTATAATCCAATAATTATAGCCTCAGGTTTGTCTCGAAAACCATTCAAAGGTCTGTCACACAAGTGTAAAGTTGTTTTTGAAAATTTGGCAGACATGTCTCCTCATAGCGTATAGTGTTGCTGATGAATGAGGTTGTGTTGTTTATTGTTAATTATTAACCTCCTATATACCCTACATGGTTGGGGGACCCTTTGTGAATGCTGGTTTTGTGTTGGGTAAATATTTTGGAGAGAGGTTGGGAAGGAATCCGTGCGTGCGCTAATTTTCATCACGAAGACATGTTTAAACAATAATAGCCACTTGATTTATGTTCATTTTTATGACAATTTGTGTGGTTTATGTATGCTCTAATTTTAGTTTAAAAATATTAAAAAATTTTTCATGCACAACAGTTTATATTGCAGGTAATAAATATTATATTAGTTAGTAATAACGAACATGGGTTACATCACGTAGGGCAAAGGGATGGGCCCACTTGCCCCTCACCCGGATATCGTCATTTCAGCGAGTGAAAATATGGCTCAGGTTTACTATGTCAACTGAACGACTTAAGGAGGTTACAGATTCTTTAGTAACGAACATTGACCCTCCAAACTGGGGTATAAGAGCTACCACCAACAAAAACGTTGAAATTGGTGAAATTAGGCTATGTATTGGAAGTATATATACATAAATATTAAAAGCAATTTTATCATTATTGCATTACTATGACAACTAGAATTCATGGAAACAGTTTATAATAATGGAACGGCGTATGTGTGAAGCCTCCACTAATGTGGCAAACGATGATTTTGCCATTCTTAGCATGCAAACAATTAAAGCATGCAAACATTAAAGGTTACATTTATTTCTGGCATACGATTATTTAAGAAATTCAAATACTAATAAAGACTGAAATCAACGAAAAGTGCTAGCAAAAAACAAAAAAGCAAAAAAAAAAAAAAAAATCGTAGTCGTTCCTCTATGCACTTTTCCGTATTCGTTCCTCTATGGTTTTCGGCAGCCAGATGTACGAAAACGTTAGAAACATTTGATTTTATCTACGTTAGAAATATCTGTAATTTTTCGGGGTAATTTGGTTGCAAAAAAGGGATAATATACATGAATTAAATCAAAAAAATTTTTAAATAACAATGTAAATTTAAAACTAAATAACGAGTAAGTAAACAGTTTAGGGAATAAAACTTTGCAGTTTCGTCGTCTGTCGTCGTCTGCTGTTTGTAATTGTGTTTATGGCGCGCGCGCTTAGAAACCAGGAACAGCAACGGGTTTAAAGTGCAATGTGGAGTGAACTGAGACCAAAATGTGTATAATAACAATCAAATAAGCACTGTGGAGTTTCAGTTGTGATGGCAGAGTAACGGATAAAAACCGCCGATTTACAAGGTAAGAATGAATTCATTTCCAACCATAACCCCGGGATAACAAGTTTCATACTTTCACTAATATAGGCAACAAAATGTTGTTTTATTGTGCTGATTACAACTGCAATCTTGAGTAAGATCAATAAACGTTACATACATACGCTAACATTGTTCAAATGAGTGCTGGGAAGGCTGGGGAAAGATGGTGGCCGTCACTGATGAGAACCGTCCATGAAAAACGTAGCCGCCATATTGGATTTCAAAACTGCCTTGAAAACATATTTTACGAAGAGCTCACATGCTTATTTTAGTTCGTATGGGGCTTTCACATATCACATTATGTTGACGAAACTTCAATCTTTTGAATGGTATGCTTAAAGTTGTAATTGTATTCTTGTTTCACCAATTAAATATCGAGTGAATAAGGCCTGGCCAGCACAATGTGACGGATCGTCTGCGGTTGTTTATCCTAGTACCGCCCGTTACTATACTTAGGTAGTATAGCCTATAGCTACCTACAGAGGCAGCTTAGGCCTGCCAAAGCTTATCTAAGCCTTGAGTATTATAGGTAGTAGGCTATATATGACATACCTGGCCCATACCCAATTGCAATTTGATTTTACCTTCAACGACCTAAATTCTCCGGTCTTGACCATCACAGCATACTATAATTCTCAAAGTGGTGTACCCCACGCAAAATCCCAGCATTTCCAAAAGGCCCCAGGTCCCCTTTACCGTAGGATACCTAGCTAGGTAGCAAGTAGAGTTCAGAGCTAAATTTACCAACAAACCCTATTAAATATTGCGACTTATTTTACCTTCGACGACTTATTCTTCGCCTTGACCCTCCCGAGGAGGGAGGAACCGTCAGCAGCCGCAGAGGAAGATGAAGAAGAGGAGGAAGAGGAAGAAGTCCTCGTTGTGGCGCACAACACCTTCAGGAGGAGCTCGACGGCGACGACGGAGAGACTGTAGAGGCGCAGCGCCGGCAGGCAGTCGTCCAGGCGGTAATTAGAGTAGACCAGGAAGCCCAAGACGGACAAATCGAGGACCAAAGAGGCGACGAACTTGGAATATCGGGGTAAATTCCAACAGGACGACAACAGTCCTCCTCGTGATGCTATCATGGCCTGGCATGTAATTTGGGAGCGTTCTATTCGCCGCGCTTTCGTTTACCTTTTTGGATGGGCGTGTTCCACTGGGTGTGGATGATTTGGTTTCCTCTATTTCATTTTAATTCCTTTTTACGTTATATGACAAATTGTAAAGCAAAATTATCTTATATATATTATTCGTGACCATTACTTCATCGTATAATGTATAAAGATAAGAGAAGTACCTAGTGTTCGATTAGGTTCGATGTTTAAGGTTTTCTTTTATTATTATTTTTATCGTGATTTTTGTACTTCATGGCGAATTATATATAATATATAGTTATATGATCTCTTACATATAAACTGTATTTTTATGCTGGATCATTCAGGTAAATCGATCTCTTGATCGTGTGATGTATAAGGTAAAGTGTCAGAGGTCGATTGGGTTGGTATTTTGGTTTCCTCTTCTATTTTTTTTTTTTTTTTTACTTAGATATGTGTTGACGTTATGACAAAACGTAAAACAAAATTACCTTCTATATAAAGATTGTATCTTTACATTGGACCATTCAGGCAAATTGGTCATTAATAAAAGCACATAAAGTGACGAAGCAGTTGGTACGATCGGTGGAACTCTGTTAATTGGCCTCGAGTGATTTAATCATGGACTATCCCCTATACAATGGTATCTCTGTATGACTAACCACAAAATAAAGGAATGACTCACGGTTTGTATAGAAAGCTACAAAGCTAAGCATAATATTCAACGATTTATAAATTCTCTCACATACACAATTACGACAGCTGAAAGTTTTAGAAAAAAATAATGAAATAGATTTTATTAGCTTAAGATATAAAAAGTCTCCCGGATCACATAAATCGTGTGTTAACTTTTATGGGAATGTATTGACCATCCTTAGAAGTATAAACTAACACTCCTCCAGGTTGACTTATCAATAAGACTGGTACATTTATATTATTGGTATAGCACTGAGCTAAGCTGATCTCTGTAAGACCCTCCAATTATGTCCAAAGATAAAACATTGCAATACTGAAGGAGCTTTATTCTGTGGGTTTTAAAAAGGAAAGAGTAAAAATCGTCAAAACCACTTTGATAACTTGTGAGAGAAGTACTGCATTGACAGACTTCCCAATCTTCGATTAAAAGTGGCAGTCTCAAACTAAGACCCCTGTACTACTTATCAAATATTGCTGACATTCTGTGGAACTCTTCAGGCAATATTACATGCAAGATTCAGCCCAGACACTGGTGAGGGATAACCCAACCCCATTGGGCACTGGTTTCTTACCAGCAGCTAATGGAATGAAAAGGAATATAAAAATTAGGCTGAAGGGCTAGCACTCGAACTTCTAATTAATAGGACATTTAACATAACTCTACTGCGAAAATATAAGTAGTTGGATGTGCTATGTAAATTTACTGTACAAGTATACATACGTACTAGTTACTGTAACAGAATTCAATGTGCAAAAGCAGAGAATGTATGGCAAGAGCTGTTTGATGCAGTGGGACTTGGTTTTTTATTATATATCTCTTACGATTTTCTAAATGCAAGTATATTTACAGAATTTCAGATGATATTCCCACTGGTGATCAACTTCATGGTTTTTAAATCAATCAAAGTTCACTCCGGAATTTTTATTTAATCTTTGTAGTATCTCAACAGCCCCAGCTAAAGAACTGTTCATCATTCACTTTCTTCTGAGACAATCTTTGCTGCAAATTCCTTCAATTTTGTCTTAATTACCAACAGACTACACTGTAGCTTGTGATTAAAAAAAATTTCTTCATAAAATAATATCCATACATGCAGATACACAAGGACTTAGTATTAGAAAACAGATAACAGGCATTTGTGACAATTTTTAAGCTGAATTAAGTCTCAAGATGAAGAAAATTTAATGAAAATACAAAAATGGGGACTCAACAATATGAGTACGTACAAATTTTCAACAATACCTAGGAACTGGCTGTCAACAGCTAATATGTATAGTACTTGAAATACAATGTACATATGAAGAACCATCATAAACAAATCACTGATACTATATCAGCAATATCTAAGAATATATTTTTTAAGAAAGAAAAGCAAAGGCAATGGCTATAAATAATTGTATTTTTCAAGTCAGTAGCAACCACTGAACTGCACATAATTTTTGGTAACAACACTGTATAATGAAAAATTGTGGATTCTTATGATAAATTACCAAGGATATGCAGTGCAATATAAATTTCATGTACTGCACTTGATCATTAGCAACACAGACTTCATTGGAAACATAATACAACCGAGTATTTCATTCATTCTCTCATAAAGTATTGCATCATAACAGTGCGCGTTTTACAAAAAGCTCGACAAGGCAATGATACATGCTTTTCCATTGCAATAATAAAATTGCTAATGTTCTGAAGATCTGTTCTGGTAAGTTCATTTCCTCTGCCAATCTTTGCGAGAACTTTCTCATACTTATGCTCTGCATTAGTAACTTCCTCCACTGCGGACCAAAACTTTCTGACTGTAGGATCTTTCTGTGATGCAGAAGTTTTTGCATATTGAATGTTGCATCCTATACAGGCAGGCTTGAAATCTATTTCAACGATAGGATCTGAACACTTGACGCATTTCATTTTCACATCTTCTGGAAGTTCAGCTTCAGTAGGCCAGTTTTCCCTACAGGCCTGGCATGAGCACTTAATTCCGCGGGCCTGTAAAAATGCTTTCCTTGCTGACAATGGCAAATGTTGGTACCCTTCAGAATACAGTAGCGTTACTTCTGAACCTTTGGGAATTGACATAACAGACCTCACCACTCTCACAGAACCAATGTTGTAGTGAGCAGCATTAGGATTGCAAGCGTGCCTTATCAACCAAACTGAAGGAAACAATGCTGATCCAATACCCTGATTATCTGTCTTGTTGGTTCGGGTACATACCTGGAAGAAAAATAAATATTAAAACATATGCTGGAAAAACTGAGAATGGGAATGAATTAACAAAGACAAATGTAAATAGGTATGGAATAACTGTTGAAGCATAAACAAACAAAACACATTTAAAATAGATGATATGCTGTAGTACATTCATCAATTAGTACATTTGGACAAATAAACCTTGAGCAGTCAAGAAAATAATGAATACATGTAGAATTGGTCTTACTAAGGACCAATTAATGATCTAAACCTGAAGTTCTACAGAGTATAGTGTTAGTGCATGGCTCCTAAATTCCTACTGCCACATGTTGTATGTTTTTATGGGTTAATTAGAAGGCACTTCTGTGATGGGCAAGGAAGAAATTGCAACTCAATACCCGACAGTCAAACAGGTGTGACCAGATGCTACAATATTTTGTGGCATTCTTTAAAGAAAGAAAACAATCACAACCTCACAGTGGGTTTAATCTGCTGTTGTACATTCACTATATCAAAAGCCTCTTTAACAAATAAAAAAAAAAAAAAATTCTAAACGACAATTCTACAGCACTTCCAGTCCCTGAAACCTATAATTTCATACAATCAACTTACCTGTCAGATATATACATAGCTAAGACTCCGTCGTCAGCTATGTATATATCTGCCAGGTAAGTATGTATGAAACTTTATTGTATCATAACAATATCATATTTCTAAGTGGCTCACAGAAACAGAAGGAAGTGCTTGATATACAATATGTGGTTGCAACGTTCAAATAGTATTTTATGGCACATTAGTATACTGTTGTAGTATTGCAGTACAAGACTTTCATCTTGACTGGTGATCATACAGCAGACAGCTCTGCAGCAAATCCTACACCAGATGGATTAAATCATCAACATACACAGTAGTGAGAACCTTTGTTCTTATAATATCAAGTGTGCGCGCACGTTTGGCATTCAAGTAGCAATGAGAAGTTACTATTATAAGGTTTTATAATAATTTTGTTGTTCTGTATTTGATTATTGTAGATGTGATTTAGTAATATTCATACTTTTTGAGACAAAAAATATTGCACCCATTTAGTTTCTAACGAACCCTTAGGCATAAAACATTCTGCTTCAGTAAGCAATCCCTAAGACAGAGATGATTTCACTCATTTTAGGTCATCTCCTAAACATTCTCATTGCAGATATATTTCTAACATTTACTATATGTATAAGTGCTTTGTTTCAATACTAGCTATTTTACTGAGAAATATACCAAATAGTATCTAAATACCCTCACTGTCCTGTAAATAGTAGTTAACTGCATTCTGTACGTACATCTAAAAACATTCTAAAAGTATTACATACTCTTCTTTCCCACCTTTATCCCTACACTAAGGGGTTGGATGCCTGATGTGCCTTTCCTTACAACATCAGGCTTGGTTTATTATTTGGAAGAGGGGTTTTTATGACCGCATGCCCTTGCACCAGTTATTGGTGGTGGGCCTCGCCTCTGACTAAAAAGTCCAAAAGCAAGGCAGCAGTTCCCATAGTTATTGGCAGTGGGCCTAGCCTTTTACTAAAAAGTACGACTGCAAGACAGCAGTTCCCAGTTATTGGTGGTGGGCCTAGCCTTTTACTAAAAAAACTAGGACTGCAAGGCAGCAGCTGCTCTTTTAGTCGCCTTTTACAACATGCAGGACCTACGGTGGTAGTTTTCTTACACCCCTACTACAGGGTGGTATAAAAGTATTACATACTGTATATGATATATTCACAGCCATTTTCAAATATTTAGGAATATGGTAACCCATCCAGATGTGTAAGGACAGAAAGAAAACAGCTGTGACCGAATAAAAGTCCTCACATCCCAAAATAGTACTGGCTGAATAGTCTCAAAGGGGACCTGTCCTCATTGGTAACAGTGTCACTTTGGAGACCAAAGCCCGAGCTAACCTACTTTATTAATATCAATCATTTAATAAAATATATTTATATTGAATAAACAACTCACCTTCATATCAGACACCTCAAAAAACACACTGTTGTGAGCAAATTGATACAGAAGAGCTGTGCCAGTTGCTATGCAATCCTCATCACTTGGGTCGAAGGCATTTCCCAATTCATCAATGAAAAATGACTTGCTTCTGTGAAGTATCTTCGTTAGAATGAAAGCAATTATGCAATAATTATACAGTTTTACAATCGGCTTCTTATTATTATAGGCACTGATATGGTACACAGATCTGTAATCTGAAGAACTGTAGATGCCATTCTCATCAAACCCAAACTTTTCTGGAGGAAGTTCCTTCGCCTCCCTTTGGAGCACTGGCAGCTTCTCCCTCAATGCCCGGAATGTGGTATGAATTATTGTTCTGAAAGCATTGCAGACTTCCTCATCACTTATTTGAAGTTCCATGAGATAAGGTAATATCTTACACTCTCTAGCATGCACCCCAGCAAGTCCTTTGGTTCTGCAGTCTTCTGAACAGAAGACGGTCTGGAAAAGGAAGAGCTCATTTTTACCATTAGCAATTTAGAGAATACAGTATATTAAACAGCCTGACATATTAAGATGAATGTTACAATTACTTTATCATCACTTGCACCAAGCAAATCCCATAAGTGCCTCAAATCAAGTCTGCATTATCTTTCTGTTAACAACCTATTAAATGTGCTTTCAAGTATTTTGTTAAACAAAATGAAAACTCTAATACCTAGGTCTACCTAAGGCAAGTGAATGACATTTCTGAATTCATTTGGTAGAGGACTTTTTCCAAATGTATTATCAAATACAGTGAAATATTACATAAAAAAAAAACTCCCATTGGCAAATTTAGCCACATCATAAGCAGTGTCTACAAGTCTAAAGCCGAGATGAGATACTCCCTTAATGCAGGAACCTTGGGTAACTGCAGATATGTAACAGTCAGGACTTAAGGCCTGTCCACACTAGGAAACACTGTTTGGAAACAAAGCTTGCAAACTGTTTATAAACAGTTGCAAAGAGCCTGGAAACTGTTTGCAAACAATGTTTCCTGTCCAGACCTCGTTGTCATCAGGATGCCTGTTGTTGCAGTAACCTCAGTATTTTCCTTGGCAGTTTGAATGCACTCGAGGAGGGTTAAGAAAATGAAAAGTTTTTTTAAAAAGGAGCATGTCATGCTGACTTGTTTCTGGTGGAATTGAAAATAAACGGAACAGGTTTCAACAACTGCGTTCAAACGTCTCCTGAATCTGAAATACCCTTGTGACACCCCAGATATCTCAAGAGGATACCATAGTATTTAGAAAAGCCATTTCACCTTCCATCACCACACTGGCTGTGACACTGAGGTATCTGCTGTAGTACTTCAAAAAGAATTTCAGATGTACATTTCAATCCTAATTCCAACTAAATGAGAACAATTTTGGCCCTTGGCAAATAACACCTGGGACAAAAACTGGAAAAATAACACCCTCCTTTTTTCTGTCCTGAAGGATTTACAGCATGCTCTCCTACATGTCCTCTATCACCTGTCATGAGAGATTTATAGCATACAAATAAAATGGTCAAACTTCTCAGAGAAATCTCAGGTATGCCAATGTTCCTGGTTCTCTTACATTACCACTACACACTCCCTATCACTCAGATAATAAGGAATTTGTTTCCAAGTCATCAAGAAACAAGCAATTTAAATCGCTCCTATTTTATACCGTTTTGCCTAATTGTTAAATCCTGCACTTATTCCTCATCTACTGGAATCCTACCAATTGTACTATCTTTAAAGTATGGAACATTTCATGACACTTTGTGGAACCCAACTCCTCTTTCAAAGAACCAGTATGACATCCATAAATAGATGACTTTTCTTATTTTAAGGATGTTTGGCTATCCTCTCACAGCACTTCAGAGATTCGTTTGCCTGCCCATGATGCTCCTACTTCCATCTTAAAATGATATTGTTATGATACAATAAAGTTTTATACATACTTACCTGGCAGATATATACATAGCTATTGACTCCGTCGCGCCGACAGAATTTCGAATTTCGCGCACACGCTACAGGTAGGTCAGGTGATCCACCGCGCCGCCGCTGGGTGGCGGGAATAGGAACCCATTCCCGTTTTCCATCAGATTTTTTCTACACCATCTGTCTCCTGAGGGGAGGCTGGGTGGGTAGTTTAATTGTATATATTCTGCCAGGTAAGTATGTATAAAACTTTATTGTATCATAACAATATCATTATACATTCAACTTACTGTCAGATATATACATAGCTGATTCACACCATTGGAGGATGGGTAAAGACAGCTAATAACTGATTTAACAGGAAAACACAACAATCGTTGTAGGTATTAATAACATAAAACCTTGGTTCCTACCTGTTTAGACTGAAGACTTCATGGTTAATGCCCAGGCGTCTGCTTAGTCTCAAGAGCCTCAGCGAGATATTGATCTATTGCTAAGAGTTCTTGTAGGTCTGCCAAAGGGGTCTTATCCACTTACTTGGCCGATCCTATAAGGGCTATGTCAAAGGAGTTTCAATCCACTTATATGACAAGAACCTTTTTCTAAGGAGCACAATCCCGATCCTGATCACCTTAACCTAACCAAATGTTGTATCTAAGATTGCAAGAAGTCATCCCCGGACTCCTTGCAAACAACCAAAAAACTCAATCACAATATTTTACACCTAATTCTTTATGAAAAATAAATAAAAATAAAAATAAACAAATATAATTTCAATTTGTACTACCTCGCTTGTAAGACCTATGCACATTCTCATACTGTCAAAAGCACAAAGCCGCCTGTGCTAGCCCAAGCACTCTTGTCAGCAGAAAATCCTGATACTGTTTTAAAAGGAGAGGTCCATGTACGAATTTAGACAATGTCTTTAATCCTGACTCTGTTTAAAAGGCACATTTCTAGTTCCTCACTAGCAAGGGCTATGGCCGCCTGTGCGACACCAAGCACTTTTACCAATAGTAACACAAAAACTGCCTCAAATAGTGGAGATCTCCGTAATCAAAGACACCGTTTTTATCCAAGCCTATCCTGTAAGATAAACTCAGAGTTCCTTACCTAAACAAGGCCATGGCCGCCTGTGCAACAACTAGCCGTCAGGTAAGAAAGTTAGAGCCCATCCCACCAGTATGGTATGGAAGTATTAGACTTTTCATAAAAGTTTAAGGATCGGTATGTGTCCTCAGTCCCAGCACTGTATCCGCAGACACAAAAGGACCTAGAGAGAAGCACTTGTCGTAGGTATTTAACATCTCTAAGATAGTGGGATGCAAATACCGAGTTGCATCTCCAATAGGTCGCATTAATAATGTCCTTCATGGACTATTCTTTTGAATGATAATGATGTTGCCACTGCTCTTACCTCATGAGCTTTAACTCGTAATAATTTAAAGGAATCCTCTGCACAATCGCTATGAGCTTCCATAATCACACTTCTAATAAAATACGCTAGCGCATTCTTGGACATTGGTCTTTTCGTGTCCCGAACTGGCGCACCATACTTTGTTTACATGCCTTCAACTCTTCTTTCTTTTTAAGATAGAACCTAAGAGCTCTAACCGGGCATAAAGTTCTTTCGATTTCGTCTCCCATTAAGTTTGAAAGACTTTTCACCTCAAAACTCCTTGGCCATGGTTTCGAAGGGTTCTCATTTTTTGCCAAAAATGATATTGTTAAGATACAATAAAGTTTTGTACATACTTACCTGGCAGATATATACTTAGCTATAGACTCGGTCGTCCCGACAGAATTTCAAAAAAAAAAAAAAAAAAAAAAAAAACTCGCGGCACACGCGACAGGTAGGTCAGGTGATCCACCATTCCCGCCGCTGGGTGGCGGGTCTGGAACTATTCCCGTTTTCTAAAGCCATAATTTTCTCTTCCACCTGTCTCCTGAGGGGAGGCTGGGTGGGCCATTAATCGTATATATCTGCAGGTAAGTATAATACAAAACTTTATTGTATCTTAACATATCATTTTTGTACAAGTAACTTAACCAGCAGATATATACTTAGCTGATTGGCACCCTTGGTGGCGGGCAAGAGACAGCTAAAAAACAAATAATACTTAAACTAAATACATTAAAAAACAGGGAAAAAACAACCTATGTTCTTGGATAACATAATCCATAGTTCCTACCTTATTGGGCTGAAGACTTCATGACTACTGTCGATGAGTCTGCTTGCCTCAAGAGCTTCAACGAGGAATGAACCTATGGTTGAATAACTCTTTGGATCGTGTCAATGGGGGCTAGCCCGCTTACGCGACAGAGCCTATACTGGATCGTACCAATGGGGGCTGACCCACTTACATGGTAGAGCCTTGACCTTTTTGTCATATCAATGGAGACTCGCCCTCTTACATGACAGAGTTAAGGTTTAAAAACAAATCACAAAAGAGCACTGAAGCCAATCCCGATCACCTGACCATGTAGTCTTGTTACAATCTATGAATTGTAAGAGGGTCCCTATTCCCTCTGACAATTAACCAATAAAAACAACCACCAATAAACAGTAATTTAAGCCTTAAACTAAATAGGAAGGATTAGCCTCAGCCCCTTCTCCCGCACTGAATTCGCCGAAACATACGCTCCCAGAGCAAAGCACTTTCGTACGAAATTTTAACGTCTCTTAGGTAATTCGAGGCGAACACCGAATTACATCTCCAAAATGTCGATTCTATAAGAGTCTGAGCGACCATGTTTTGTGAAATGCCATAGACGTAGCTATGGCTCTCACTTCATGAGCTCTCACTCTGAGAACCTTGAAATGCTCTTCTTCGCATTTAAGGTGAGCTTCCCTTATTACATCTTTTATGAAGAATGTAAGGGCGTTCTTAGAAATCGCTCTTTTCGGATCTCTTACAGAGCACCAAAGACTTTCATCTGTACCTTTCAGCAACTTCTTCTTCTCCAGGTAGAACTTGAGTGCCCTGACTGGACACAAAGTCCTTTCTAGTTCTCTCCCTGTTAATGAGATATTCCTTTTATCTCAAAGCTTCTTGGCCAGGGCTTTGAGGGATTTTCATTTTTCGCTAGAAAAAATGGTTGAAAGGAGCAAATCGCTGAATCCTTCTTAAACCCCACTTTACCTTCCAAAGCTTGCAACTCACTCACTCTCTTGGCTGTTTGCTAACGCAAAAAGGAATAAAGACTTTCTTGTTAAGTCTCTAAAACGAAGGCTGCGTGAGAAGGTACAAATTTTTCCGACATTAGGAAACTTGAGGACACAATCCAAGTTTCCAGCTAGGCTTCTTGATTACTGTTCTTTCGTGGTCTCAAAAGACCTTATAAGGTCATGAAGATCTTTATTGTTTGTCAGATCTATTCCTCTATGTCGAAAAACTGAGGCCAGCATACTTCTGTAACCCTTCACTGTTGAAACTGCCAGGTTACAGTCTTTTCTCAAATATAGGAGAAAATCTGCGATTTCAGTTACAGAGGTACTGGAGGAGGATATTTTCTTTTCCTTACACCATCTTCTAAACAACTCCCACTTCGACTGATATACTTTAGAAGTGGAGCTCTTCTGGCTCTTGCAATAGCCTTCGCCACTTCTCGTGAAAAGCCCCTTGCTCTGACAAGTCCTTCGACAGTCTGAAGGCGGTCAGACTTAGAGCGGGGAGGTTTTTGTGAACCTGTCGAAGTGGGGTTGTTTGAAGAATCGTTCCTTAGTGGAAGGCGATCTTGGAAAATCCACTAACCACTCCAGCACCTCTGTGAACCAATCGAGAGCCGGCCAGAAGGGAGCGATGAGGGTCATTCTTGTTCCTTCCGAGCAAGCGAACTTCCTCAATACTTCTCCTACTATCTTGAAAGGAGGGAAGGCGTAAGCGTCCAAGCCCGTCCAATCTAGCAGAAAGCTGTCTACTGCTACTGCTTGAGGATCCGAGATCGGGGAGCAATAGGTTTCTAACCTGTGATTCTTGTTGGTCGCGAACAGGTCTATATTGGGCCTTCCCCACAGATGCCAAAGTTGTTGGCAAATCTGAGGATTGAGAGTCCATTCCGTGGGTAGGACTTGTTCTTTTCTGCTTAACAGATCTGCCCGGACATTTTTCTCTCCCTGCACAAACCTTGTGAGGAGAGAGATCTTCCTTTCCTGTGCCCAAATCAGCAGATCCTTTGCTGATTCGTACAGGGAAAAGGAATGCGTCCCCCCTTGTTTCTTTATATAAGCGAGGGCTGTTGTGTTGTCCGAGTGAATCTGAATCCCCAGACCTGAGACCTGTTCCTCGAAATGAACCAAAGCTAGATGAATGGCTGTTAGCTCTTTCTTGTTTATGTGCCAGGACACTTGTTCTCCTTCCCAAATGCCTGACACCTCTTGCGAACCTAGGGTCGCTCCCCACCCTGAATCTGAGGCGTCTGCAACAACGCTAGGCGAGGGTTCTGTAAGCGAAGGGAGATTCCTTTGCTTAGTTTCTGTGGATCTAACCACCAACGGATATTCTCCTTGATCCGTTTCGAGATTGGAAAAGTCTCTCCCAGATTGTTGGACTTCCAATCCCACTTCTCCTTCAGATAAAATTGAAGGGGTCGTAGGTGAAGTCTTACTAAGGAAACGAACTGTTCCATCGAGGAGAGGGTCCCCAGCAAGCTCATCCATTCCCTCGCGGAACAATGTTCTTTCCTTAAGAAGACTGACACCTTTTCTAGGCAGCGTTCTCTCCTTTCCTGCGAAGGATACGCTAGCAAAATCCCGAGAATCCATCTGAATCCCCAGATAGACAATACTTTGCTGGGGAGTCAGCATGGATTTCTCGTGATTTACTAAAAGTCCTAAGGACTTTGTCAACTTTAGAGTAACTAATAGGTCCTCCAGACATTTTTTCTCGATTGGGCTCTTATTAGCCAATCGTCCAGATATAACGAAATCCCTGATCCCTTCCAGATGTAGCCAATAAGCTACATTCTTCATGATCCCCCCCCCTCCGTAAAGACTTAAGGGGCAGTCGAAAGTCCGAAGCACATCGCTCGGAAACTGGAACACTTTCCCTTGGAACATGAACCTCAGATACTTCCTTGCTGCCGGATGAATTGGCACATGGAAATACGCATCCTGAAGGTCCAGGGACACCATCCAGTCCCCTGGACGAAGAGCAGATAGAACAGAGGAAGACGTCTCCATTGAAAATTTCTTCTTCAAGACAAAGAAATTCAGGGCACTGACGTCTAGAACTGGTCTCCATCCCCCCGATGCTTTCGGTACCAGGAATAGCCGATTGTAGAATCCTGGAGACTGGAGATCTTGAACCAGTTTCACCGCTTCTTTGGAAATCATCTGTTCCACTGCTTGCAACATAGCAAGCTTTCGGACCGGATCCGAGTATCTTGCGGTCAACTCCCTTGGGAGTTGTCGTCAAGGGAGGATTTTCCCAGGTGAAGGGGATCAAGTATCCTTTTTTCAGGATAGAGAGGGACCAGGAGTCCGCTCCCTTCTGCGCCCAGGACTTTGGCAAAGTGGAGTAGCCTGGCGCCTACTTTCGTCTGGAGGACTTCCTGTTCATCTAGACTTCCCGAAGGACCTTCTAGATGGTTCTACTCTTTCTCTCTGGTCTTCTACCTCTAAGAGGGTCTCTAGAAGAGGAGGCCCCTCAAAAGGGGCTGAACAAAAGAGGGTCTCTCTTTCTTCTCTAAAGGCACTGCCGGCCTAAACTTCTTGGCTGAGTGCGTGAGGAGATCTTGAGTTGCCTTCTCCGTAAGAGATTTCGACACCTCTCTAACCGTCTCTTGTGGAAAAAGGTGCGGGGATAAAGGAGCAAAAAGAAGAGATGTCCTTTGCAAGGGTGATACTGCTCTTGCTAAGAAAGAGCTAAAGACAGATCTCTTCTTCAATACTCCCGTTCCAAAAGAGAGGCAACTTCCACAGAACCGTCCATGACCGCCTCGGTCCAGGCAAGCCAGGACGCTCGAAGTTCCTCCATGGAAACAAAGTCAGTGTCCTGAGCTCTCTTCGCTAATGCTCCTAAAGCCCAGTCCATAAAGTTGAAGACTTCTAGGGTTTTTAAAGAGGCCCTTTAGAAGGTGGTCCAGCTTCACATGCCCCAAGTCGCCTTAGCAGACAGCAACGACTTCCTCCTAGCAGAGTCCACTAAGGAAGCCAAAAATCCGCATCCGCGGAAGAAGGCAGACCTAACCCCATCTGGCTCTTTGGTCTCGTACCACCTTCCTGGTTTGCCTGTTAACTTGGAAGGAGGGCAGAAAAAACTGTCTTGCCCGCTTCCCTTCTGGAAGTCAACCACTCTGAAAAAGTTTTTAATGCCTTTTTCATACAAAGAGCGGGGCGCATCTTAACGAAGGAGACGATTTGAGAGCTTTAGTGCTGGACATCAACGATCCTGGTGAAGGAGGGTCCGCAGGATGAAGGGAGTCTCCGAACGTCCTTTAGTAGCAAAAGAGAAAGTCTCTT
>NC_087211.1:64606467-64636836 GCF_015104395.2 Macrobrachium nipponense
TGATGAATCAATTCCTAAATAAATCACTAATAATTAAAGAAATATGTTTTTCCCATTACAGTTATTTTCTGTCATCTTATCTATTCCTTATTTTCTTTTAGTAGTGGATTTCCTTTTCACTTTTTTCGCCTGAAGGTCAAACTTGAAATTCATTTATGCCTGATAAAAGTAACAAGCAAGATCCTTATAGATTAGGGGAATGCCTAAATGCAGTGAACTACACTACTCTCAAAATGGACGATGTCAAACGCTTGGTAGTCCCAGGCGAATGAAATGACTTCAAGTCACCTTTCTTTATTTCTGTGAATCGGGTCAAATTGAAGTCATTTTGTCCATCTTTGTCTTTTCACCTTATAATTTGGTCATCTACTACATTCTACAGCATTAAAAATATCCCAGAATATCTAATAGGGAAACCCGACCTGAACATTTGGCAAAGTTGTTAAGAAACATTGGTGTCATTTCGTACGTTAGATTAAGATCTTAAGTGACCTGGTATATTTTAACATTTCTAGCCATAGGTACTGTCGGCCAAAAAACTCGTGGCAGAGTTTCATAATTTTTCGTTCACCTGCCTGACGCACGATTCATGCCTTATTTATCTATTTTTCTTTTCAAGATGGATGAAATCATGTGTAATGACATTAAAAACAGTCACTAATATCTTTAGAAACATTATGTTAATGTTATTGAGTAAAACTATTTTATTTTTCCATATAGCAAAAAAAAGTTGACGTGAACGAAACGAAGTGATAAAAAACGTCATATCACAACCATAGATATGCATTACCAAATAGATAGGAGACACCTATCACTAGTAGTATCACATAACATAGTCCTTAAATTATCATTTCAATATTAAGTTGAAGGTAGTTGACTATTCCATTTGTTAAATTTTACAGAAAACATTGGAATCTCAAAATGCTATCAAATTTAAAAACGAAAAAGAAAAAAAAAAACGATATCTTAACAATGTGAACTAGGCGACCTCACTCTATTGCTTTTGATGTTATGTGCACGGGTATCTAATGTCAATGTGTCATTTATCGGTCTAAGAAACATCCTTCGATGAGCGGAGAGAATTATTGCACTGCATTCGGTGCAAGTTTCTGTTTGGAGAGATATCAAGAAAGCTTAATAAACCAGGAGAGAATCATACATAGATGATAAAATTGTTTAAGGACGGCAAAGTTTAGAACATGGGCCTAGAGGTGGAATACCTCGAAGCACCACATGAGACAAGACAATACAGTAGTGAAAATGTTGCTGAGCAACATTCATTTGTGAACTTTGAATTCTAGTGCCTCGTCACGACATTGCTGAACCAGGGATCATAACTAGCTTTACGCTTATGACTGGTGTCTGATGAATACTTTAGATGGAGAGGAAGAGATTTTTAAATCTACACTTGAAGTCTGATAGTTGTCTAATGAATAAGCAACTTATCTTTGATGGATGAGAGATTCAGTTAGGCTTACTTTTTTTCTTTTTTTTTATCGGTGGCCAGTGATTACCACGGATAGGGAGGGACACGTTTCAATGATGCATGCATTTTTTTTCTTCAAAACCTAAAGAATACATTTTATTGGGAGATACTTTACTAACATCGGCCTAATCCTTCCATCACTCCTATAAGCCACCTCCGCTCCGCTCTCTTCTACATCTCAGCGACTAGATCCGACTTCTCACTACGAACTCCACCTCGTGAAAGCATCACTAATGATAACGGTTATTTTAAAATTCCCCCGCACCGACAACGGACGCCTTAAAATACATGTTTGTAAAACATTTTCTGTTCAAAGAAACTTTATCTTTCATTCCACAAAATGTGTGCTACCCTCGTGTTACACCCTGTAGCCGTCAAAGAGCAACCCTTGATTAAAGCAGTAGGTTTTCTTGAGAGAAAAAAACAAAAAAAAAAACATGAAATAGACTTAAACGAGAACGTCACCTTTTCCTATTTCTTATTCTTTCAGCTGCTTATAATATGCTTATGTAAGTAGGTCTAGTAGTTATACATGTAACTAATTTGAATTAATTTCTATTTAAAAGAAATGAATAGCTACAGAAAAGATCATCCTAAGAAAGCTTTAAGGAAAGTAAGCCTTTCTTAATGTATTCGTCAGTTTTTGACTCCCACAGCTTTCCAAGGTGTCCAAATGAAAACAGGATGATATGCAAGGAATTCGATAAAATAAGAAAGAAATTATATTTCGTTTGATTTTTTTTTGATAATTGCTTTTTGACTTTGAATAGCTAGGTCTGAGTTAATTATGTTAAGCAATTATTAAAAGGATAAGAAGAAAGGGCGAACATGGCTAATAAAAAAAACAAGAATACGGGAATAGTCAAATAAAGCAGATTTATATATATGATATATATATATATATATATATATATTGTCGATTTAAATATTCATTAATATTACGTATCCGAGAGAGTATGCTGCTGAAAATAGACCTAGGCTTATTCATGTGGTGGGAAAATCAGAAGTCCAATTTAGGCCCACTAAACGTGTCATGCAAATTATTTTATTGATCAAAGGACAAAAATTAGTTTAACTAAACATCGTTTCAAAGAATGTTACGCCTTGATGTATTATTTATCGGCTCTAGGAGACGAAATGACAACACTTCAGTGCAGTACGATATGTTGAGTCAAGACTCGAGCGGCAGCAAAGCCAACTTCAAAATCTTCGGAATGCTGTTACGAAGCTAGAGTTGAAAATAAAATTAGAAATCGTGGACGGTGGACCATCGGTATATATTTTCCTTACTTTGCAAAATAATTATCTTTCATACGTTGAATAAGTCTACTCAGTTCTAATGTCATTTATTTCAAGTATAGTCACCTTTGAAAGGAAATTTTATTTATTGTTAAGTAATATTCTGGCACCTGCATATGGCAAATATTTCCATAACGAACAATGAATTAAGAAACTACGCCAATTCTTTGTTGGCCGTCTGTACGTCTCAAATACAGTTAGAACCTCGAACGTTGAAATAAAGATGCAATGCATTTCTACCCTAGAACAATCCACTATGTACTTGCTATGTATTTCTCTTCTTTATGTATTTCTTATTGTCTTTTGCAATTACTCTCAATGTGAACATTAAATTCTTTGGGAATTCGTATTTCAAGTTAATGACCCTTTTCTCTTGTTCTATATGAATAGTGTTTTAAGAACCCTTTTGGTGAATTATAGAATAATTACTTACTGTCGATAGCGCTCAGTGGCTTGGTCGTATGGTGTTGGCGCACCACCTCGGTGTCCGCGAGTTCGATTCTCGGGCGTTCCACTGAGCGGTTAGAGATATGAATTTCAGGTGATAGAAGTTCACTCTCGAAGTGGTTCGGAAATCACGTAAAGCCGTTGGTCCCGTTGCTGAATAACCACTGGTTCCATGCAACGTAAAAACACCATGCAAACACACAAACAAACTTACTGTCGATACGGTTAGGCCTATAAACAGTTTTGGAGGCCTTTCATCTTTGATAGTGCTTGAGTAAAATATTACCCCACTTACAATTTGCTTTAAGGCATCAATGTAGCTTATTCTAAACCAACCACCATACATGAAGCACAAGTACGTTGAAGCTATGAAATTATTTATAGGGCATAGAGAATACTTGAAGAATAGTCCTATTTTACCCTAAGAATATTTCCATCCATCTTTGTCTGAGCACCTATCCTTTTGATTTGCTGATATCATTTATAGGACTAGTCAACTAGGAAAATAACAAATGTTCCCCGCGCTCCATCATAACTTTATTACAACCTCTTTCTTGTTGTACATATTTCAATTACAGTGTAGATGTCCAACTTACAAAACAAATATATTAAGGTACTACTGCCCTCCATCTGCAACACTACTGGCCAGGTGTATGATAAAGAGATGAAGGTGATGAAGGAGCACCAAGTGATCCTGAAAAGTCAACACCACCGCCTCCTGGTGCAGAGGCACCTGCCCCTGCAGACGTGGAAGGACCATGATCAATGGGAAATCCTTCAAAACCACCCTGAGAGCTACTTCCCCCCAGCTGCTGATGCTGCAGCCGCTCCAGAAGAGCCCTGACTATCAGATAAAGCTGCAGACCCACCTTGCAAGTCGGTGGACCCCTTGGTCATTGGCAATTATTAAAAGAGCAGGAGAACCAGCTACATGTGTATTAAGACCGTGGAGACCACCCTGATTCAGCAAAACGGGTGCAACACCACTTGAAACCTGAACGGGGAAGGGTGCTGCTGTGGTGAAATGACCTGTAATGTGGTAGGCACATTAGCTATGTGATGGACTGGATGATGTGGGGAATTGTGTGGAACTGGGACACCTGAATGAGTGGGAATGGTGTGGAATGGAGCAGCAGAATGGGTGGGTTGGTATGACATGCAATTGTGTCAAGCCTGAGGATGACTTGGGACAGTATTGAATGCGGGGCCAGCAGTGTGAATTGGAGCATGAAGAAGGGCTGGACCTGGAATGTGAGCATGTGTTACTGCAGGAGCAGGGGCTGCAAATAAAACTGGGATGGAGCTGGGGCTGCATTTAGAGAATTAAAAACAATGGGTATTGGGGCAGGGGCAGCTTGAGTGGGAACGTGTACCTGATCAAATGTAGGGGCAGGTGATTGACTGGGTGCTGGAGCGAAGCTTGGACCAGGGGCAGCTGCTTGAGCAGGGAACGTGATACCTGATCAAAGGTAGGGGGCAGGAGATTGACTGGTGCTGGAGCAAAGCTTGGAGAAGGGGAACGGAACAACTGAAGGAGCTTGAGCTGGAGCTTAGAAGCCGAGTGTTTCTAGAGCTGCTTGTTGACTTGAGCCAAAACTTGGGCAGTATAAACACGGATGGCTAACCAACCTGAGGTCGAGAGGCTGGTCCTTGACACTTGACAGTGAATTGGATCCCCCATGGGGAGTCAGGTAGCCAGTGCTGGGTTCAGTAGGTGCTGGAGAGACATTTCCTGCAGATTTTACGGCTTCTCCACTCAAGAGAGGGTTGGAAGGTACAGGGTGAGAATACTGGGGATACCCACAAGTCGTTGCGACTAAGATGCACAGCGTTATCTGAAACACGTTCGAGGATGAGAGTTAGAAACAGTTTAGAATTTGAATGTCAGTTTTCTTGCTACAGAACGAAGCTCTAGAAATTTATTCAGTTCATTTCTTCTCTACTACAGAACAGACAGCTCTAGAAATTTACAGCATATCCTGCTCAACTACAGAACAATCAGCACTAGAAATGTACACATTTCTGTTCTACAGTATGTTTTTAATAACTTTTTAGCATAATTAGACAATTTTACCTTGCAGAATTAATATCTTAGACACTTTACAAAAAAAAATATTTTCAACCCCATAAAGAATAAGTTATAAAAGTGCTTCCTTATTTTAGTAATACTGAAACATTGTTTTTGTGCTTTGTTTAAAGTATGCTCTCAAGAACTACAAATCAAAGAGCATCATCATGGAGAAAAGACAAGTGGGGCTCTGTAACCAGTTTCCACTTCATTGATAAAGTGATGAGTACATTTTTAGAACTTCCTATTGTGAATATTATTTTGTACAGGTAGCTAGCAGAAACGAACTCTTTGTGCTAAATAAGCATCAAGCACCATGCTTTCATGTGCGTAAGTTTGCGCATTTCATAAATATTTGTAGTTCTTCGAAAACACAAACTAAAAAAATTCATATATATGTATGTATACTTCATAAATATAGAGCGCCTCAGTGGCGTGGTCGGTTTAGTCTTGGTCTGCCACCTCGGTGGCCGCGAGTTCGATTCTCGGACATTCCATTGAGGTGTGAGAGATGTGTATTTCTGGTGATAGAAGTTCACTCTCGACGTGGTTCGGAAGTCACGTAAAGCCGTTGGTCCCGTTGCTGAATAACCATTGGTTCCATGCAATGTAAAAACATCGTCCAAACAAATAAAACTTTATCAATATATATATAATATATACATACATGTGTGTATATGTATGTGTATGTGCTTATTGATACAATTCTGTACAACAGTGGCCTTCATTATATCATTTGACATATTGAGATCTGGTTAAACTTTAGTAAATATCGTTGAAACAAATCAAAAGAAAACTAACATCATATCTTCTTCCTTCTCTACAAGCTTGTCCCTATTTGGGGTCTGGTAATGGTTCTTCAACACATTCTTCCATTTCCTTCGGTCCAGTGCATCTTCCTCACTCAATCCCAACTCCCTCATATCTCTCTCTTCACGCAGTCGATCCATCGCAATTTTGGTCTACCTATAATCTTCGCCTACCTGGTAGTCCCATCTTCATCCTCTCCCTTATCGGGTAGTCTTCCTCTCGTCTCTTTATATGTCCACGCCATCTCAGTCTACGTTACTTTCCCTCACCTTGGTTGAAGCTGGTGCTATTTCGAGAGTGCCTCTTAACATGTTCGAATTCCTAACCTTACCCTTTCTATAGTAGATTCACATCAACCGTGCATTTGATGTCTAGGCTCCTGATTGGCTGTTGATAAGCCAATCGCAAGGCTGGAAACTCTCTGTCTCTCTAGAGAGTTCACATGGGTAGAATGTATGTTCCACTCTTCTGAGGGATACTTTTGAAAGAAGTATCTGTCTCTTGAGAGAGACAGATTTTCCAGCCCTGCGATTGACTTATCAACAGCCAATCAGGACCGTCGTAAGGGACTGGCCTAGACATCAAATGCACGGTTGATGTGAATCTACTATAGTAAGCCACTTTACCATCTCAACATCCTCATCTCAGCCAGTCAACATGGCGCTGGAGGCTTAGCTTGCTCTTTGGTTTTATCGCATCTACGATCACACAACACCCCACTACATTACCTCCAGCTACGCAACTAACATCGTATATATTTGAATAATCATCAATGTTATTTTCAGTAGCTGTTCAGTTAGTATGGCGAGAATTGTACCACTAATCATTACAAAAGCTAGACTCATTTCACCAGCCCTAGTATGATGACATTAAACTATTTGCTCATTAAGATAATATATTCAACAAAGTACTATTACGACCACTATTCCCTTCAGTAACATCTAGACTGAGAAGCGGTTCAGTCGAAGCCATCAATCTAGTATCACACTTGTTTTTTTTTTTTTTTTTTTCTACGACGAACTGACCAATTTTTTTTTTTTTTTCTACGAACTTCACATCTCGAGATCAGGTGAAACAATTAACCTTTCGAATCCGGACCCCATTACTGATAGGAAATCTTAAAACAATGCCCAGTTTCGTCCCAAAAAGGACCAGCAATTTCGACCAACACTCTCGGCCAACACTTTTGGCCAACACTTTCGACCAGCACTTTTGGCCGATACTTTCGACCAACTTTTCATGGATACCGTCTGGATAATGATTTTTTTTTTTTTTTTTTTTTTTTTTTGCAAAGCGAGGTGAATTTTATTCCGTAATATTTGTCCGATGGTTCTAGCACACGTGTGAGGTGCTTAGTTGTAAATCTCTCTCTCTCTCGTCTACTCTCTCTCTCGTTCTCTCTCTCATCTCTCTCTCTCTCTCTCATCTCTCATATATATATAATTAATATATATATATATATATATATATATATATATATATATATATATATATGTGTGTGTGTGTGGTGTGTGTGTGTGTGTGTATGTAAATATCACTTACAATATATAGATAAGCGATTTATATGTGTACATATATTTAACACTCGATATATGCTTGTCAGTGAGTGGCCCATTTTATGTATTATAAGAGAAATGATACTATATATATGTATTCCAAGTTTTTTAAATAAAAACATTTTGAAGATACTTCTATTTTTCTACCTCACCAAAAACAAGGTTAACAAAATACCGTGAACATCTTTCCTCTTCTTCCGAAGACTAAAGTTGACACCGAGTCATATTAAGCTCACAACTGATCCTCCGCTATCATTAGGCGCTTAAAACCTTCGCTGACAAGCTAAGTTACGCTGGTTTCATTCAGCAAATCCCCCCTTTCCCTAACCCCTACCCCTGTCTTGACCCCCACCCATTCCCATATAACCCTACCTCCCTAAAAAGAAAGAAAAAAGACAGACCGATACATTTGCAATCAACTACTAGTCCTAGATCGTCACACTCCTTAGCCATTGATATCAGCACGTGGGTGTGTAACTTACCCTTAGCCTCCTTCTCCTAGCCCTCTCTCTCTCTTTCTCTCTCTTCTCTCTCATCAATGGACTCATTTTAAAACCTTTTCGGCGTCGGCAAGTTTTTTCTGTATATACATAAAGAGAGAGAGATGTTTCTTATCTGTATCTTTGTACGGGAGCCTATAGAACTTCACCAGTAGAAAGCCTATATGTTGAGTCGGGTTTTACCCCACTATTTATCCGTAGGGAGGAATTAGGCTTGAGAGTCATATCAAGAATACTTACGTCAAAGCTAAACCCTAACTATAAGTTACGTTAGAGAACCAACTGACAGAGCCCCAAATAGACCGAGACTGCCAAAGCCGCTTGAGGTCCGACTAGCAAGCTCTGCCAGGGAGGTGGGATTACTTCCCCCTGCAGTAGCTCAAATTTCGCCCTCAAAGTTTCCTCCTTGGAATAGGCCGCATTTAGAAATCTGCCCAATTAGGGACAGCAGGAGCAACAGTTCTGGTGATCAGTTGAGGGCAAGTTTCTTGGACCATGCTTCCGAACATGGTGATCTCATCATATATTTACTGATGGCTCGAAGGGTTTCTGATGGTGTTGGTTGCTCTGTAGTGACTAGTGGTAATATCATTAAAAAGAAGCTTCCTTCTAATTCTTCTGTTTTTACAGCTGAACTGCTGGCAGTTTTGACTGCTCTTAAATATATTTTTTATAGTTTTTGTACTAACAAGGTTTTAACCCATTTTTACCGACTCTTTGAGTGTTTTATCTTCTCTAAAAAGCCTAGTCTCTTGCACCTTTAGTGCAAGAAGTACAAGATTGGTTTTATCTTTTAATTAATAGAAGAGGATTTTCTGTTAGGTTTTGTTGGGCTCCGTCCCATGTTGGAATTGTTGGAAATGAGCGAGCCGCTGCTAAGGCTGCAACTAGGCTTAGGCACATTTCCAACATGGGCGTCCCTGTATCTGATTTTAAAAGTATCATTCGATTTTATTGTAGAGACCAGTGGCAGGCCCACTGGTCTACTTTAGATAATAATCTTAAATTGAAATCGATTAGGCCTTCTGTTCATCCTTGGCCTCATAGCCGGATGGATAGAAGGTCTGAAATAGTTTTAGCTAGATTACGCATTGGCCACACTAAATATACTCACGGGTATCTAATGATGAGTGGAGCGGATAGGCAGGTTCCTCGCTGTTCCACTTGTCATGTGGATTTGACGCCTGTGGTGCATATTTTGGTGGAGTGCCCTCATTTGAAAACAAACGTAGAGCTTGTTTGCTGGCAAATAAGTCTCTTGCCGATATTTTAGGTGAAGGTGCTCAGGCAGAGCAAATTATGACATTTTTAAAAAATATTGGTCTTTTTTATGAATTTTAATTTTTCTCTTGATTGTTTTAGGCTTCTTGTTTGGTTTTTATGAATGAATGATTTTTATGTTAATCGGTTGTGTGTATATTTGTTTGTACGACAGTGACTTTTATTCTTAAAGATATATATGCGCTGAATGGCCCCTCGGCTCCGGCGCTTGGCTATGTGCCAAAAATTTTATAATCTAATCTAATCTAATCTTATCTGTATCTCGTTCTTCGCTTTATATTCTCCGTTGAAAAAGTTGTTAAAAAAACAATTAGGTCACTACCCCTGTGTTAGGTAGAGTACTTTTATGATTTGAAGTCCTTTCACTTTGTTATGATAACGAGGTTAATTGGTCTTCATTATACTCTTGATTACCCATTCACAATTTGAATATTCGTTTTAATTCATTGAGCCTTGGTTTCTTGAGGAAAGTACTAGATGCCGGCGTGAGTTATAGTCTAATACAGGGTTTCTTAACAGGGTACATTCATACCCCCTGCGGGCATGGGAACCATATACAGGGACTTGATCTCTGGATATTTGTATATTTGATTTTAATGTGTCAATGTATGCGTGGGTACAGTTTGTAAATAACTATATAAAACTATAAATGCTTTTGGTTTTCTTGCGTATTCTATTCCTAGCTATTTATACCTAAAGTATGCATTAAACTAAGTATGTTAAGTTGTATTGTCAACAAATGGGACTTTTGTGGTCTTATGCAAAGGGGTGATGCAGACTCTCATCCCATTGCTGATGTTGACGTTTCTCTGATGTTTTAAAGGTATTCCCAAAGCAACGTCTTTTGTGAACAACCAGATTCATGTATCTAATCCTAAATCCTTTGTTTCTATCTCTATGGTTCTTGTTGCTGGTGCTGGTATCTTTATGTTATTGTTGCAGTTGCTAGTACTGTCGTTTTTATGAGCAACAGTGGTTGCAATAGCAACATCTATAGTAATAGTACTAGGACTATCAGTAGTAGAGATAGTAGCATTACTAGTATGTACCAGTAGTACTAGCATAGCCAGCAGAACTGGACTTCAGACCTTCATTGCTTCCGAAGTCAAGTCCGAAGTCATTAACTTGCAGTTGCAAGTCCAACAAGTATCGGTTTCCAGTAGTCAAGCGGTGCTACTTTTTGGCTTGTCATCTGGTAGTACGAAACATGGCCGAAGCGCCTTGGGAGGCCGTGTTTAGTACTACATAGCCCCCTCGGGGGTCAAAGTGTTATATAAACATATTGCTATACTGTAATGTCGACAAACTATATTAATAAACGATATCTTCGTCTATCTACATTTACCGTGCAAGGTTTATTGCTACCACCTGGGAGTAGGTGACGCGTAGATAACAAGCCAGAGTAGCACCATCAAGTCTTTCATGAGAGTTTTACAGCTGTCATTTTACGAAAACTGGTTTGTCAGCTTTAAACACACACACACACACACACACACACACACTAGTGGCCCCCCTAGGAAATATATGCGAAATCCTTACGCAGTGATGAAATCTGTTTTAAAAAAACGGTTGGTTTTGCGTGGTCTCTACCAAAGCGCTTTTAGGCTTATGTTGCTTTTGTTTATTAATTAAGGCAGTGATGATAGGCCTAAGGCATTCAGAGTTGCGTTAGACCGAGTATTGTGAGATAAGTGTTCTAAGCTGGTTTTTAGTTCACTTTGGTCTATTGGGTTAACCGATTTCACTTTTGGTTAGTTTTTTTTTTTTTTTTTTTTTTTTTTTTTTTTTTTTTTTTTTTTTTTAAAGGATAGCCAGCCTTTTTTATACTTAAAAAATATCTAAATCGTTCATCTTTATGGTACTGATTACATAAAGATAAGTTTTCAAAACTACAGAAAACGTGGAATTGCAGCTTTAATTGGGTTCGATTCCACATTTTTGTTTTTGTTTTCGAGAAACCTCAGACCTATTGCAATATTGGTCTAAATTCACTCTCAAGTTCCGTAAAGTTTTGTTATCTTAAGTTAGTTTCTTTCGTTTTCTGTAAAATCCTCCAAAATTGTCGACCTTAGTTAGGGCAGTAAAGACGCTATATTAGGCCTAAGCTCTCCTACGCTATATTTTAAACGACAGTATTAATATTAGTAGGCCTATACCAACCTAAGTTTTATTAAGTTATTAATAAGTCAGGAGCTGAAGGGACGTACTACCTAATTCTAAATATAGAAAAGAATAAAAACATATTGTTAAGCGTTCTCTGTAACCCTTACGGAAGAACTGCAGAAGGTGATCACCTGTATATCCGTTAATGGGAATGAAAGTGCAGCAAGCTCTACAGATGAATGATGAATGGCTGGCTGGTCACCTGGAGTGTCCCGTAAGAATGCTTTATTTGCGAACATTAAATGATTTATATGAAACCTTTAATTAGGATGGTAATATATATATATATATATATATATATATATATATATATAGATACATATAATATATATATTATATATATATAATTATATATCTATATATATATATATAATATATATATATATATATATATATAGTAGGAATAAAACAGCAAACAGCCATCGTAGCATTTTAAATTTATTGGCCAAATTTTCGAGACTACATGTCTCATCATCGGACTGTAAAATACAAAGAATAAAAAATTAAAAAAAAGACTCGGTTAAAAAAATCACAAAGTCTAAAAACAAAAAAAACTTGAATTTAAAACAAACAAAAATAAGCTAAAACATTATTAAAAAACATTGAAAAAACCTAATACTGAAAAAAAACTTTTTAAAAAAATGTTTTTATATATATAAAAAGTTATGGTGTTAAAATGTATTGTACCTTACTCTATCTGAGCTAAGCAACTGAGTGACATTCTGTTTTTCAGGAGCAGGAGGACGACGTCAACTTAGGCGTATATAAGATCGTGGAAAGACTTTGAACTGTTTTAGGGAATGGAACAAGCTGTTTAATAGTTAATGATTCCAGGATGGAGAGAGAGTGGTCATTGGGTGATAACATTAAAGTCTTCATAAGTGAATGATGTCTTGCATTTCTTACAGTGGTCTCTTATATTAGAAAATTCTTTAGTTTTTAATTGACATCCAGTTCGATGACTAACTCCAAGATGAGAATCAGCTCTGACTTTGAGCAATTCTCTTTAGTGGGCTCCGATATATTGTTTCCCCAACTTTACATTTGGGCAAGTGAAACAATAAACCCATTAGAGATCGCATCAAGCAGGAAGCCTATCCTTATGGTGAAAATAATGACCCAATTGTCTTAGGATTTTTTTAACATAATCTGATGTCTATAGCTGGAAATGTATTTTCTGCGAATTGAGTCTTGCCAGTTGTTTGTTTGAATTTCTTCGAATGTAATGAATCTACGGCGTTCTAGATGCCCCAATCTTCCAGTTAATATATTAGATATATATATATATATATATATATATATATATATATATATATATGTGTGTGTGTGTGTGTGTGTGTGTGTGTGTGTGTGTGTTGGAGGTATATATGCATACATACGCATATATATATTTATTTATATACAGTATATGTGTATATATAGTATATATATATATATATATATATATATATATATATATATATATATATATATTATTTTTATAGTGTCATTACTATAAAGTTTATATAATATATGTAAGTAAACATAGGGTTTTGATTAATAATATATTGTTCGTGCATTCTCTGTAAACCTGTGGAATGTGGAGGACAGTGCAGAGATAACGACCTGAGAGTAGCTGATGAATGAGGTTCTAGGGGATGGCGTGAGATAAAAGTGCTTAGTTCAGGAAGTCAATGTACGACAGTTTATGAACTCTTCCCAAAGTGCCTTTGTGAAACTAGATGCAGCTAGAACCGCGAGGCGTTGTCGAAGTGTGCATTCGTAAGTGCGTGTGCGCCTCTTCTATTCATAATGCCAAGTTTATGGGAAGACTTGCACAGACATTCGAGGAGGAAGGCGAAGCCATGATGGCAGATGCCAAAGTGTTTTTATTTATCAGTGAGTGATATTCCGGTTGGGAATGGGTAAGTGTTACCTTTACTTTAGCCAAAGGGTGGCTTGTTTGATATCTTGTAAGATGTTCCATTTTATTAACTTTGTCTTTAAACTTGTGTGTGTACTTACCGGGATGTGTTCTGTATCTTTGACAGACGGTTCTGGATTTCGGTGGGACAGAGTTCCCAGGGAAAGGTGTGACCTTTTGGGTGACTTGACAATGAGTTGTTTTAAGTTAGTCTGTAAGACTGGATTACTTAAGTTAATCGACTTAGTTATTATTGTAAATAAACGTTATGTTACGATGCAACTCTCTCATTTTCATTACCTGTTAGAATGGAGAGGAAGAGGTGGAGAGAGATGAGAGAAGAGAGAAGAGAGAGAGATGGGGTGATTGCCGGGAGAGAGAGAGAGAGCCTGAGTGTGTACTGGAGTTATGGGGTCTGCCTTCCGTTTCGTGTCCACGCTTACCTGATGAATACATGAGGGTTTTCCCCATGTTTATATATATATATATAATATCTATATGTGTATGTATGTATATAGTATATGTGTATGTATAGGTAAGTATATATACATAAATCTCTAACAAGGCGAAAAAATCTATAATCTGCTAAGCAAGCATTGCGGAACAGTGAAATAGAAATAAAAAAAAATATAAAAACATCCCCAAAGAAAAGGTTATTTATCTCACTTTCGCTTTATCCGAGAAATGATGCCATTGGAGAATAAGCCCCCCCCCCAAAAAAAAAAAAAAAAAAAAAAGGATCATTTGACCATTAGAGATTCCGGTATTCTGGCTCTGTGACTAAATTGTCTGTAAAGAGGAACTTTGTTAGCCTAGGTTGCGTTTGTATGTTTTGTGACGAGAACTTCTATACCTTCGGCTCCTATAGTCGCTTAATCACATCACCGGTGTACCTGATTGGCTGTTGGTGTGCCTATATGAACTCTCGAGAGAGACTGAGAGTTTCCAGCCCCCGTGATTGGCTCATCAACAGCCAGTCAGGATCGTTGTAAGGGACTGGCCTAGACATCAAGGGCACGGTTGATGTGAATCTACTATATAACTGCGACGTCTTTCATTCCTTTTACCGTACCTCCTTCCATATTCTCTTTCCTCCATCCGACCACTTTTCACCTTCTCTAACAATTGTTTTCTTAGTGCACCCGCGAAGTTTCCAATCCTGTTCAGCACCTTTCAAACTTATTTTTTTTTCTTTTTTTTTACGTTAAAACGTTTCAGCGCTGAATGACTGCAAAGGCCCCAGCACTTGGCCTATGGCCTAAATTCTGTATTCCATTTATCAATCGATAATTGTTAGAAATAAACAAGTAAACACGACTTACCTACGGTACGATTTAATTTAAGAATTATCCAAATTTTACAATCACTTCTGAATCAGCGGTGTTATTATTATTATTATTATTATTATTATTATTATTATTATTATTATTATTCAAGAAGGAGAAGGAAAAATGAAAACCTGTTCGTATGTGACAAACCCACCAAATAATAATATTAATATCCTTTATTTCAGCTCAGGGCCATATACATGGAATATACAAAATACAGACAGTAACTTACACAATCTAGATACATAAAACAACATGTATCCAATTGTGTATGTTATTGTCTGTATTTTTGTATATTGCATGTATATGGTCCCTGAGCTGAAAATAAAGGATACTATTATTATTATTATTATTATTATTATTATTATTATTATTATTATTATTATTATTATTATTATTATCTTATTGTTATAGGGTGGGTTTGTCACATACGAGGAGGTTTCATCTTCTGAATAATAATATAATAATAATAATAATAATAATAATAATAATAATAATAATAATAATAATAATAATAATAATAATAAACTTCGAAGAATATTATGGTGTGCATTAGGACGAATTAAGATGAAGTAAAAGTAATCGCAGAATAAAGAGATCTCACTGATTGAAAAAGAAAAAAGAAAAAATGTAATAATAAATTAATAATAGATAAAAAAAAAAAACCGCATTAAAATGCAATGAGAAATAGTATGAGGGCAATCCTATATAAAAACAAATTTATATATATTTTATTTTAGAACGATAAGAACCTCGCTCACACTTACAATAAAGAAAAAAAAAAAAACGAGCCTATTAATCTTGACGTGCTGAGAAAGGTCATCATCCAACGAAGAAGAGGTAACGATCACTATCTCCTCTGTTCCTGTTCTTTGGAAAATATGGGAATCAACAGCGATATACAGATGTGTTTGTTTTTACTTGCTTATCGATTGTCGTTATTTTCATGCCTTTTTATTGGTTGGTTACTTGCAAGTTTCGATTCACTATTGATTCTCGTTTTATTCTGCTTTCACCTTTTTTTTTTTTTTTTTATCTTGTTGATATTTTTATGTATATATTTCCTTGATCGTCTTATTATTATTATTATTATTATTATTATTATTATTATTATTATTATATATTTGCGTACTTACTAGCTAGTTTCTTTTCTGTGTTGTTTCTCAGTTTTATTCTGATTCCATTTTTTATCTCTCCGCTTTCTCTGTCATTGATGTATTTTTTTTTTGTTTTTTTTTTTATCCTATTATCATCATTATTATCATTATCATTATTATTCGCACGTTTCATTTCAGCGCTGTCTCTTAATTTCTTCTACTTTTTATCTCTGCTTTTCTACATTATTATTATTATTAATTATTATTATTATTATTATTATTATTATTATTATTATTATTATTATTATTAGATATTCGCATATATCACTCCAGTATCGTTTCTCAGTTGTATTCTCCTTCCACTTCCGTCCTCATTGCTTTATTCCTCCTTCTCTCCCTCTTCATCTTCGTACCCATAATTCCCTTCTACTTTCCTCGCTTCTTTATTTTTTACCGCATCTCCATATCACCTTTCCACGTCCTCTGACCCTAATTACCTGCCCAATCTCCATTAAGCACCTGATCCCAAAGCTTCCCAGGAATGTGACGTATTATTGGACACAACGAGCCACTGATTCCTGTGGCGTACCCGAGAAATGTTCACAATAGAGTTTCAAAAACTTGAAGGAAGGAGGTCAAAGAAGGTCAAAGGTTGGGACTCGTTAGGGGCGGAATGTGTTTCTTTTTAAATGTCACGTTCCCAGACTCTATGATTTCCATGGCGATTTATTGTTGCCAAAGGTTTTTTTTTTAAAGGGCGCGTGGTTGTTCCCTCATTTTTCGTTATTATTATTATTGTTGTTGTTGTTACTAAGGTTTTTTTTCAAAGGGCGCGTGGTTGTTTTTTCATTTTTCATTATTATTATTATTATTATTATTATTATTATTATTATTATTTTTATTATTATTATTTTTATTATTATTATTGTTGTTGTTGTTGTTGTTGCTAAGGTTTTATTTGAAGGGTGGTTGGATATTTTCTCAGTTTTAATTTTTATTCTTATTCTTATTATTATTATTATTATTATTATTATTATTATTATTATTATTATTATTATTATTATTATTATTACTGAGGATTTTTTTAAAGGGTACTTGTTATTTTCTTCTTCTTCTTCTTCTTCTTCTTCTTCTTCTTCTTCTTCTTCTTCTTCTTCTTCTTCTTCTTCTTATTATTATTATTATTATTCTTATTATTATTATTATTATTATTATTATTATTATTATTATTATTATTATTATTATTATTATTATTATTATTATATGATCGTTGTTGCTGTAGTAGCATAATAGCATTTTTAACTGCTGTATATTATTATTATTATTATTCATAATTTCAATTATTGATAATATTATTATTATTATTATTATTATTATTATTATTATTATTATTATTATTGTTATTATTATTATTACTAACTTCCAACCAAAACATACACCCTTGGAATCAACGAAAACATCCATCCCTTCTTAAGCAATTGACCTCTCAAATACCACATTTGAAAACAGGTAAAATCGACCCAAGATAAGAAACGTTTTTTTTTTTTTTAAATCCCAATAAAAAAAGTAAAACTGAAAATGCAACTCATTCAGTTTATTTTTTTTTTTTCCAAGTAATTGATGCGATCAGTGACGTTCTGAGTGAAAATGATTGCCCTTAAATGTGATGAGTTTGCAATTTTTGTGCGTTTGGAAACGCGTATAGTACATGACTTTCAATTTGAAATTTTTTTTTTGTTTTTTTTTTCCGCATTGGGATAAGGCCAAAATGGCTAGAAGAAGAAGGAAAGGGGGAAGAAGGAGGGAGAGAGAGATGGGGGGGTGGGGGGGGGGGCGGGGATGATAGAGCATAGATAGTGATATAGAGGGCCAGATAAATGGACAAACATACAGACAGTCGGAACTAGAGACAGATTCGGTGAAAGAGAGAGAGAGAGAGAGAGAGACTCCTGAACTGAAGTAGACATGGAGAGAGAGAGAAAACAGATGAATTGAAACATACAGAGAGAGAGAGTTACAAGGAGTTACAAGGATTAGGATGTCTCAAAGACTTGTTAGTTCATCCGAGGAGACATCGTGTGCTCATTTATCTCTAGGAGCAGGTTTTACTGTTCACAGTGTCCTAATGATTTTATCCAGCTTTCTTTTAAACTTCTACATTGTTGCTGTTTACAACTTCTGGTGGTAGTTTAGTCTTGCATGTAAAGAAGTTTCTACAAATGGGATGTGTTGTATCTCTTTAGCTCTAGTTTTCATCCATTATTTCTTGTCTGGTTTTCGTCTAACGCAAATTGGTTACCGTCTACTTTTGTTATGCCTTTCGGTATTTTGAATGTCTCTATTAGTTGTCCTCGCAATCGTCGTGTTTCTAATGTTTCTAATCCATTCATGTTCAGGCTTTCTAGTCGTCTTTGGTAACCTATTTGCCTGATGGATGGAATTAACTTTGTGGCTCTTGCTTGTACCCCTTCTAGTCAATTTATGTCCTTTCTTAGTGTTGGTGACCAAAAACAGAGAGAGAGAGAGAGAGAGAGAGAGAGAGAGAGAGAGATAAGGAGTAACAGAAACAGACAGACAGACAGACAGACGAATTGAAACAAATAGGGAGAGATCGAGAGAGAGAGAGAGAGAGAGAGAGATAAGGAGTAACAGAAACAGACAGACAGACGAATTGAAACAAATAGGGAGAGATCGAGAGAAGGAAAGAGAGAAGGGATGAACTGAGAGAGAGAGAGAGAGAGAGAGAGAGAGAGAGTGACGTTACGTCACGTCACTGTTCTCTCATTTGCGATAGGACGCCTTCATTGCCGTGCAACTTTGAGTGGAAATGTTGCAACTTGTTTATTGTTGTTTGTGGGGGGAGGGGGGGGGGGGGGTTACAGAAGCGCTAACAAGAAGTACGTTGAAGTAGGGCCGGTCCTCATATGTGATACAGATGAATCAAGAATCTTAAGCTTATGGTGCGACTGATCAGCATACCACGTATCTCTCTCTCTCGCTCTCTCTCTCTCTCTCTCTCTCTCTCTCTGTAAGCTTCAATTCATGTTTTCTCTCTCTCTCTCTCTCTCTCTCTCTCTCTCTCTCTCTCTCTCTCTCTGTAAGCTTCAACACATCTGCTCTCTCTATCTCTCTTTCTAATATATATATATATATATATATATATATAATATATATATATATATATATATAGATATATATATATATATATATCTATATACATATATATATATATATAGATATGTATATATATATATATATATATATATATATATATATATATATTATGTATATATATATATATATATATACATACAGATATATAGTACTATATATATATATATATATATATATATATATATATATATATATATTACACGAATGTATATATATATAATATATTTACACATACTTACATAGTTTATATACACGTGTATGTATATATATATTATATATATATATATAATATATATATATATATATATATATATATATATATTAGAAAGAGAGATGAGAGAGCAGATGTGTTGAAGCTTACAGAGAGAGAGATAGAGAGAGAGAGAGAGAGAGAGAGAGAGAGAGAAAACATGAATTGAAGCTTACAGGGAGAGAGAGAGAGAGTGCAGATGAATTGAAACGTACAAAGAGAGAGACAGAGACAGAGAGAGAGACGGAGACAGAGAACAGATGAATTGAAACGTACGGGGAGAGAGAGAGAGAGAGAGAGAGAGAGCAGATGTTTTGAAGCTTACAGAGAGAGAGAGAGAGAACGTAAACCGCGCACACGTGAGATCTTATCCTTGTATGGTCACTTCATTAGAACTGTACAGGAGTTCGGAGTCTTCAGTAGGTGTATAAGATCTTATAATAATACCTGACACGAGGCTTTAGTCCCGAAGTCCACTGACCTTTCTCCGGACGAAAGGTCAGGTGCGTCAACCTTAAACGGACTGATGACCCACCATGAATAATCTCTCGAGGGAAAAAAACAGAACAATTATTCACAGGAAAAGAGAAAGTTTTATTCACAAATGATGAGTGACTGTGGAGCTATAGGTGTCATGAAATTTTTTTAAAAGTTTCTTTTCTTGCTATTTTGTTTTCTTGTTTTATAACTTGATGGAAGTGATGACAAACCCTCTCTCTCTCTCTCTCTCTCTCGTATTAGACCCTTGATCATACTCATATATCCTTTCTGTGTGTGTGTGTCTGTTAAACGCTTAATCATACTCGTATATCCCCCACCCTCTCTCTCTCTATCTCTCTCTCTCTCTCTCTCTCTCTCTCTCTCTCTCTCTCCATCAAGCGCTTTCATATTGTCCGAGGGCATCCTACGCTAAGTCACGTACCTACTACTACTCTCCTTTCACTTCATCTTGGGAGGGGGCCTGGTTAGACGTGGGGTGGGTGGGGGCAGGGGACATCGTAGGGCCGGGGAGGGGTTTTGGGCCGACGAAAGGACAAATTCATAAAAAACGGAATGAACTTCAAATTCACAAAAAAACGGGTTCAACTTCATCCGAATCATAAAAAACGGGTTCAACTTTATCCGAGTCGTAAAAAACGGTTCAACATGTATCGGACATGTTTCTCCGCGTGTGCAAGCATCGCAGATGATATTTCCATGACCTCTGGGTATCGAGAGCACCTGCGCGTCATGCCCAATGTCAAGGAGGAGGGTATAACGCGTGTTGGTTTAATTTCATGTTATGAGTGTCATTGTTATTGGGTTTACTTCCGGCATTAAACCTAAATGGAATAAGATAGGCTGAAGCTGTAGCATTTGGTTGTGAAGAGAGAGAAAGAGAGAGAGAGAGAGGGCAATATTTTATTCCAATAAGAAAAAGCAAGAGCCTCTTGCAGCTCTGTTTCCCAGCTTTCGTAGTGATGGAATCTATGTTAACTTTAACCCCAGCTGATGTAATCAACTTTTTACTTTTGCTGATAACCGATAGAATTTTAATAATTAAATTTATTATTATTCATTAATATTATTATTGTTATTATTAATTATTATTATTATTTGTTTTGTTAAAAATGACTGCTGCTTCAGCACTATTAATCTTATAAAGAGTCTTCTCTATCTTTCTGATGACGGCTTTCTCGTTGTTGCTTAGACTGGCGAGCAACGCACCAAAGGGCATGGGTAACATTCGGTTGAGTCATTTGATTTATTATTGCTTATACAATTCTCTCTCTCTCTCTCTCTCTCTCTCTCTCTCTCTCTCTCTCTCTCTAACGCGACGTTTCCTCCTGATCGACAGGACATTATCAAGCGATAACTGCTGAGGGACTGAATTCCAGGGGTTGTTGTTGTTTAAGATTAAGCTGGCCTTGTGCCAGGGGCGAGTCCTTCTCCTTTTATTGTGGTGTTGCGAGCTCTCCAGTACGGTCAGCACTTAATTCCCCGGTAGGTCGAGTTTTTATTGTTCCCGGGAAGGTGACTCATACGGCGGGCGTTGACAAGTCTTGCAGACCTTCTCAGGTAGGGGTATCACCGGGAGCCTCTTGATTGGCTTCTACCTGCGTGACGTCACCCCTGGTATTATTCTCATGTCCGGTGTTCGTTCCATGCGCGCTGGTACTTTCGTTAGGGGAGAGGGGTGTGGTCCTCCTCACACACGTCGGTATCAGGAACGCTTCTTGGGTGGTATTGAGGGGAGGCTTTTCCTCGAGGATGAGCAGCGCTTCTAGGAGACGCAGACGTCGTGGGTCAGGTGCTCTCCCGATGATCTTAGTATTCCTGACGATGTCGTCTCTCGTGATGTTTCTGCGGTGTACTGCAAGGGCGTGCTGCCTAATGGCGCCCTCCTGGGCGTGGCAGGAAATCCTTTTTGACAGGCGCATCGTCGTCATGCGATGTAAATCCCAGGGCATCCTTGGGCGGGGCATACGTATCGGTAGACGACGTTGGACTGCTTCAGGGGGTCTCCTGCCAGGTGGGGAGGGGTTGTTCTTCATCAGGAGGTCTTTCGTACGCCGATTCTTGTAGTAAATAATGAGGGACACTCTCTTTCCTTCCTCCATGGTGGGGCGGACGGTGATTTCCTCTATTATTTTCTTCATGGCTGCTTCTTCTTCCTTGTATTGGTGGTGCATGAAGGCTTTATAGAAAAGTTTGATATCCTCGGGGGCTGAATGTTCCTTCTCTCTTCCTCCGTCATGTACCACTTGTCAAGGGCGGCTCGAGTTTCTCGGTTTACGAGTTTGTTCGAGTACCCATTGTTAATTAGCATCTGGGATGCTCGGTCGAGTTCGAGGTGTGTGTCCTGCCACGTCGAACAGTGCGAGAGGGCCCTCCTGACGAAGGCCCTGACGGTGGTGGTCTTGAACCGCGCGGACACTCGCTATCACCATTCAGACAAAGTCCGAGGTTCGTAGCTTTGGTGTAAACGGTAGTCGCCAACTTCTGATTCGTCTTCGTGACAAGGACGTCGAGGAAGGGGAGCCGATCGTTGCTGCTGTACTCGACAGTGAAGTTGGGTGCGCTGTTCTGCAGGAACTGCTGCCGAAGGGCTTCTACCTCATCCTCGCAGTCGGCTTGCACGAAGATGTCATCGATGTAGCGTGCGTATATGCCATACTACAATCAAGAGTACTCTCAGAAAGACACGACGTCATCCTGCTGCAGGAAACACTAATTAGGGAAAACAACAACTTCACATTCAAAGGATACACAGTTTATAAAACTCCACATACAGATTCAAATAGAGGGCTGATCACCCTAATAAAAACAACAATTCCCTCGGAAAAAATAAGAAACATAAACTGTGGTGATGGGATTGAGACACTTAGTGTCCTCATAAGACTAGCGAACACGTCACTCACCATACACAATATCTACAAAGGGCATGAAAAAATCTTTGAAGGAGAGAACCTCTTCAGTGCAGCTCCAGAGAAAACACCTTCTTTGCAGGAGACTTCAATGCACACCAACCCCCCCCATGCTTACAGTCGAGACAGCACACAAATGCAACAGGCAGACACATACACATCCTAATGGAAGAATTTCCGGACGTTGCACTAATAAATGACACAAATGAAGCAACACACCTACGAGGTGGCAGGCTAGACTTAAGCTTCATAACTGGAAACCTGAAAGAAGACTGCACATGGAGAGTGCACCCAACACTAACCAGTGACCATTTTGCAACTGAAACAAAACTAAAGATAATGAAAATTCCCCCACCACCGCCCCCTCCGGCAGGATGGAGACCGGACCTAGCAAACTGGCCAACATTTCAAAACCACATGAACACATGGGCAACACAGTACATTCAAAATCCAGCCCTCAACATATGCACGCTCCAACAGGACTTTGTAGAGAGCCTGCACAATGCAGCAAACATTTCCATGCCAAAGAAAGCCTTTAGAACAAATGCAACCCCACACAAGGACAGTTGGTACTACAACTCTAGAATCAAAGAAATGAACTCAAGAGTAAACAGAATAAGGAAAATATTCAGAAGGAACCCCACCGGACGAGTTGCACACGATCCTAAGAGAAGTCGTAAACCACGCAGGCCCAAACTGCTAAGGAGGTTAAGCAGGAAACCTGGCTAAAATGGTGCTCAGAAACACTCGAATGACGCCCATTGCAAAGATGTTCAAGTGGTTCAACAAGGTATCAGGAAAGACCAGGCCAACACAGGCACACCATCCTCCCAACCCTCTAGCTGAAGCAAACAGACTAGCACAACACTTTGCAGACAGAACCAAATCAATTCACCTACCACCAGTCACACGAGAAAGACAAGTGGCACTCAATTCCTGGAAGATGGAGAATCATCAATACAGCCTGCAGCAATTCTGATGACACGGACACACCATTCACAATGAAAGAACTTGACAAAGCCCTCCAAAAGGGAACAGACACAGCACCAGGAGCAGACATGATTACATATAGCATGTTAAAAAACATGGGAAACGCAGCAAAGACAGTGCATCTCCACATAATAAACAGAACGTACACAGAGCAGATCAGACCCACACAATGGAACCAACAAAACCACAACATACCAATTCCCCAAAACCAAAGGAAAGGGCCCAACGCCTACAGACCCATTTCTCTCATCAGCTGCACAGAAAAGACGGCAGAGAGAATGGGTTGTTAACAGACTGCTGTGGAAAACAGGGCCCTTACACCACCGCTTATATGCCTACAAAGAGGGGATAGGCACACAGAATGTCTAGCAGATGTGATGGCCACAATAAATAACAAGAAAGCAATCGTAGTATTTCTCGACCTAGAAAAAGCCTACGAACTTGCAAGTGCAGCTGCTATCCTGGCAGCCTTAGCCAACAAGACGGTTAAAGGCAACCTTCTAGCATGGACCAAAAGATACATGCAAAACAGACAAGCTAGAGTTACCTTTTCAAGGAGCAACCTCCGAATTCCTCAGTCTGGAAAATGGAACACCTCAAGGAGGAATACTCAGCCCCTTCCTCTTCAATATACTAATGGAGAAATTAGCCAACAGCAACTTCCCAAATGGAGTTGAAATTTCATATATGCAGATGATGTGTGCTTGGTCAGCACAGACAGGCATAGAGCCCACCAACACATGCAAATCGCGATAACACAGATTGAAAACAAATGCACAGTCCTAGGACTAAAAATAACACGGCAAAAACCAACCGGCAATGGCAATCAAATACAATACAGACCTGAACCCAATACAACTCATGGGAGAACCCATCGAATGGGTAGACAACTTCATGTACCTAGGAGTCAACATCAACATACAGCTCTCACCACACAAAGAAATAGAAACACTTAAACAAAAGATCAAATGCAGACAAAACGCCATGAAAAGAATCACCTCGCTAAGGCAGGGAGCCGTATACCATGCCCTCAGAATTTTCTACATACAGACAATAAGATCAACAGTAGAGTATGCCGCACCAGTCCTCACTAATCTCACAAGCACTGAACAAAAAAGTTTTGAGGTAATCCAAAACAATGCCTTAAGACTCATTACAGGAGCACCAATGTGGACCAACCTATGCATCCTGAGACATGAAACAAAACTACAATCTCTGACTCATAGGATAGATCAGAGAAACACATCCATCCTGCTAAAAACCTTAAAAAATGACAGAGACTGTCCACTCAAAAAGGAGATCAGGAAATGCATTAATCTCCATGAAGAGCTAGACCCTCCCAAAACATATGCTGGAGACCTTCTAGATACACTGAGAAGAGTAGGCATGCAAAATCATGCTGCAGCCATCAGGGAAGACACCCCCTTCAGTGAATACACAGAATCAGCACCCTGGGAACCAGAACCTTTTAACACAAACTACACAATTCTTCCAGCAAGCAAGGAAGCATGCACCACCCAACAGTTAAAGCAAGCAGCACAAGAAGCAATACAGTTGACAACCGCCACAAACATATACTTTACAGATGGATCAGTAGACCTCAGCGTCCAGCGGCAGCAGCAGGGGTCTACTCAACAACACTCAAAGGAAGCTGGAGGGCTCTCCCGAGCAATGCCTCCACACTACAGACAGAGCTGATAGCTATCGCCAAAGCACTAGAAGACTCCCAACACAGACTGGGCAACACTACAATACACACCGACTCGAAAGGAGCAATACAAGCCATCACAAAGGCAAAGCAAAGGAAAATATCAAACTCCTAACGAGCATATGGGCACTGGCAAAACTCCATCAAAGCAGAAACAGACAAATAACTCTCAACTGGATCCCGAGCCATGTTGGAATACAAGGAAATGAGGAAGCTGATTCCCTGGCAAAAAGCGGGCTACACATAAACAATGTCAACATCAAAATAAACCTCTCACTAACCCACTAAAAGCATAGCAGCAGCATACTGCCAAACACAGGAGGAAAGCAAAATCAGGAGAGCCATCTTCGGAGGCTCCAAGACTGCAAAATGGTATGCAGACACCACACAACTTCAACCAACACAGCATACCGAAGAACATGACACGAGCACTAGCGGTAATAATACACCGTCTAAGGTTCGGATACCAATGCACATGGCAAAAAATAGAAAAACAACCCTAAACCATGTAAATACTGCGAAACAAATACAGAAAGAACCACTGGAACACTATTATATTACACTGCCCAGAAACACAACAACTAAGACAAAGTCATGAAGAGATCAACAATCAGTCACTCAAATAACAAGACACATCCTAAACAACACCCAACAGCTTACAGGCTTCCTATGCTCCTACCCACCACCAAGGTAGGTGCAAAACACTCCTAAATAGCGGAATCTCGGGGACATCAGTCAAGAACCTCACACCCCCTGCCATCCCTATCCACTCACATACAAACCACAAAACAAAAAACAGAATAACAAACAATCCACCCAGTGCATGACTGACACAAAGACAGCCAACATCAACCTACATCACCCAACATCCAAAAGCAAAGCCCCGACTCTGACATCCTTCATCACTACCTCACCTCATGCACAAGCATTCCTTCAGCCTCGTGCATCAACAACACACACAATACTTCCCACTCGGAATTGGAACGGAATAAGGAAAGGTTTTTTGTGGACCTCACAAGCTAACTGACTAGCAACTTTTTCTCAGACTCATACCCTTCCTTCTTCTCATCTGTTGGCCTCTCTGACTTGCCAACACTCACTACTATTGCACTTTCCTACTACTGAAGGGCACCTTAGGGTTTAAAAAGGTTGGACAACCTTACCATCAAAAGTTTCTTTCAATATCACACTCATCAACTCACGCATTATCACCAAATAAAGAATCATATCCTACCATTACCACCTTCTCACCATCCTGAGTTACGGGCTGCTCTGTGAGCAAGAGCCCGTGCTGACACAAGGTCAGCTAAATCAAAAACAACAAACAACCACTGGAATTCAGTCCCTCAGCAGTTATCGCTTGATAATGTCCTGTCGATCAGGAGGAAAAGTCGCGTTAGAGAGAGAGAGAGAGAGAGAGAGAGAGAGAGAGAGAGAGAGAGAGAGAGAGAGAGAGAGAATTGTATAAGCAATAATAAATCAAATGACTCAACCGAATTTTACCATGCCCTTTGGTGCGTTGCTCGCCAGTCTAAGCAACAACGAGAAAGCCGTCATCAGAAAGATAGAGAAGACTCTTTATAAGATTAATAGTGCTGAAGCAGCAGTCATTTTTAACAAAACATGTCTACGAGAGGGTCTCCTTCCGAAATATTATTATTATTATTATTACTTTTTGCTCTATCACAGTCCTCCAATTCGACTGGGTGGTATTTATAGTGTGGGGTTCCGGGTTGCATCCTGCCCTCCTTAGGAGTCCATCACTTTTCTTACTATGTGCGCCGTTTCTAGGATCACACTCTTCTGCATGAGTCCTGGAGCTACTTCAGCCTCTAGTTTTTCTAGATTCCTTTTCAGGGATCTTGGCATCGTGCCTAGTGCTCCTATGATTATGGGTACGATTTCCACTGGCATATCCCATATTCTTATTATTTCTATTTTCAGATCTTGATACTTATCCATTTTTTGCCTCTCTTTCTCTTCAACTCTGATGTTTCTTGCACAGGCTCCAGTGGAGGGCTTTTGCCAATGAATCATGCCTCTTTTTGTACTGGTTCTGTGCAAGTGGCCGGGCATCGCTTGCTATGTGGTTTATGGTTTCATTTTTCGTATTGCACTTCCTACATATGAGGAGAGATGTTATTTCCGTCTATCGTTCTTTGAATATATCTGGTTCTTAGGGCCTGATCTTGTGCCGCTGTTATCATTCCTTCAGTTTCCTTCTTTAGCTCTCCCCTCTGTAGCCATTGCCATGTGTCATCGCTGGCTAGTTCTTTAGTCTGTCTCATGTATTGTCCGTGCATTGGTTTGTTGTGCCAGTCCTCTGTTATGTCTGTCATTCTCCTGTCTCTGTATATTTCAGGGTCTTCGTCTACTTTTATTAGTCCTTCTTCCCATGCACTCTTTAGCCACTCGTCTTCACTGGTTTTCAGATATTGCCCCAGTGCTCTGTTTTCGATGTTGACGCAGTCCTCTATACTTAGTAGTCCTCTCCCTCCTTCCTTTCGTGTTATGTATAGTCTGTCCGTATTTGCTCTTGGGTGTAGTGCTTTGTGTATTGTCATATGTTTCCTGGTTTTCTGATCTATGCTGCGGAGTTCTGCCTTCGTCCATTCCACTATTCCTGCGCTGTATCTGATTACTGGCACTGCCCATGTGTTTATGGCTTTTATCATATTTCCGGCGTTGAGTTTTGACTTGAGTATCGCCTTGAGTCTGCATATATTCTTTCCTGATCGTATCCTTCATCTCTTGGTGTTTTATATCCCCTCCTTCCATTATTCCCAGGTATTTGTATCCTGTCTCATTTATTATTATTATTATTATTATTATTATTTAAGAAGCAGGCACCCCTCTCAAGCATACTTTATTATAAGTAATAGCTACTTGAGCAGCGTTACGCTTGTAGAAGAATCTCTACAAATGTAACGCTGTTGAAGTAGCTGTTAATTTTGATAAAGTATATTATTATTAGTATTATTATTATTATTTGCAGAGATTCTGACTGAGAACTGCCATTATCCTGTTTCAAAGTAACCCCGTTAGTAATGAAATTTTTTGGAAACTTCCTATCGCATAGCCTTAGTTGTTAGATGACTTAATTAATAAGATTACTTTACTGCCTATCTAATCAATATTTCATTATTGGCCAAATATTTTAGCATTTTCAGTTCGTGATATCTGTACGGGTTTTTTATATCTACTCTATCCTACCGTGTAAACACGAATTAACTACTTTTGCTAATGCAAAAAAAAGGAATATTTTTCATCTTATCAGTTGTTCGAAATTAATTTTGCATTATTTATGTTAATGATGGTGATAATGTTGATGAAGATGATGATGATGATGATGATGATGTAATAGTAAAAATTACATCCCAAACGTAAACTTTTTAAATATATATATATATATATATATATATATATATATTAGACATTAACTGAGAAAAAATAGTACAAAATAATAAATTGTTTTCTTGAAAATGGTCTAAATTCTGGTTATTGGTTTACTTCCACTCACTTTTGATTTATTGCCTTTTTCCGGTTATTTATTTAGGCAGTTTCTAGTTTTTGGTTTGTTATATGTATTCTATGTATATATATAGTATATATGTGCAACTGAATCACGAAAATTTTGAACGTGATGAATATATATAAATAAAGGTAATAGGCACAAAGGAAAGGACGAGAGTCGAAAGACCTTGTAGCGGTACTCCATTGTTTCACTTTCCTTCTTGGCTGTAGCCTTTGTATAATTATATTTATATATATATATATATATATATATATATATATATATATAGTATATATATATATATATATATATATATATACATACATACATACATACGTACATACACTTCACAAATACTAAACCACAAACATCTTCGAATTCCTTATTCCTGGGATATTTACGCTCAAACGGAATTTTATATATATATATATATATATATATATATATATATATATAATATATATACATATATATATATATATATAAGTGACTCGACTTCGGCCAGGATTCGAACATGAGTTTTTTATTGTAAGGAACAGTGATAAACAGGAGGCTATTCAAGAGCACTTCAGACCCATAATTCCCCCTGGGTGAAAGTAATTCCGATTTTATGACTATTGCAGCATTGAACGGTATTTGTGGATTTATATTTCTGGATATAAACAAAGTTGAGCTTGCACAAATGACAAAAATTTACACACACACACACACACACCCACACACATACATACATATATACATATATATATATATATATATATATATATATATATATATATATATATATATATATACACATACACATATATATTATATATTTCGGTAGTTCTTCGTTGGACGAGTGGGTTACGCGCTCGCCTACCGATTCGGTAGTCACGAGTTCGACTCCCAGCTCTGACACCGCGGAATCAGAGGAATATTTTGCTGGTGATTAGAAATTCATTTCTCTATGCAATGTGGTTCGGATCCCACAATATGCCGTAGGTCCCGTTGCTAGGTGACCAATTGGTTCCTAGCCACGTCAAAATATCTAATCGTTCGGGCCCCAGCCCTAGGAGAGCTGTTCATCAGCTCAGTGGTCTGGTTAAGCTAAGATATACTTTTTATATATTTCGGTAGCTTTTGTAATTGCGCGTAAGTTAGAAATTTTTGGGTCGCTGTATAATAATGCATGTGCTTCTTTATTGTTACACTGCTTCGAAAGGTTTCTGACCAATGTATAAATTCAGTGGGTGAATCCTTATTAACCTCGCAAGTTATTATTGTTATTCGGTCTCTTCAGTCACCACCAGGCACGCAGAATTAAAATTATTTCCATTCATGTTACACTGCTCTGAAAGGTTTCTGACTAATGTCTAAATTCAGTGGGCGAATCTTGATCAACCTCG
>NC_087211.1:64637336-64670318 GCF_015104395.2 Macrobrachium nipponense
CGAGGTTGATCAAGATTCGCCACTGAATTTAGACATTAGTCAGAAACCTTTCAGAGTAGTGTAACATAAATGGAAATAACTTTAATTCTGCGTGCCTGGTGGTGACTGAAGAGATCGAATAACAATAATAACTTGCGAGGTTTAATAAGGATTCACCCACTGAATTTATACATTAGTCAGAAACCTCTCGAAGCAGTGTAACAATAAAGAAGCACATGCATTATTATACAGCGACCCAAAAATTTCTAACTTACGCGCAATTACAAAAGCTACCGAAATATATAACAAGTATATCTTTGCTTAACCAGACCACTGAGCTGATGAACAGCTCTCCTAGGGCTGGGGCCCGAACGATTAGATATTTTGACGTGGCTAGGAACCAATTGGTCACCTAGCAACGGGACCTACGGCATATTGTGGGGTCCGAACCACATTACATAGAGAAATGAATTTCTAATCACCAGCAATAAATTCCTCTGATTCCGCGGTGTCAGAGCTGGAAGTCGAACTCACGACTACCGAATCGATAGGCGAGCGCGTAACCCACTCGTCCAACGAAGAACTACCGAAATATATAATATATATGTGTATGCGTATATATATTATATATATATATATATATATATATATATGTGTGTGTGTGTGTGTGTGTGTGTGTGTGTGTGTAAATTTTTTACATTTGTACAAGCTTCACTCTCTTATATCCAGAAATATTAATCCCCATATCGTTCATACTATAATAATCATAAATCGGAATTACTTTCACCCAAGGGTAATTATGGGTCTGAAGTGCTCTTGAATAGCCTCCTGTTTATGCACTGTTCCTTACACTAAAAAAAAAAACTCATGTTCGAATCCTGGCCGAAGTCGAGTCACTTATATATATATATAAGTCCGTTTTGAGCGTAAAATATCCAAGGAATATGAAATCGATATCATAAGATGTTGTGGTTTAGTCATTTTGTGAAGTGTATGTACGTATGTATGTATGTATCTATATATATATATATAGATATATATATATCTATATATATATAGATATATATGTATCTATATGTGCATCTATATATATATATTATAAATATATATAGTATTTTATATATATATAGATATATATCTATATATGCATCTATATATATATATAGATACTAATAAAAAATAAATATATATATATATAAAATATATATAGTAGTAATATAGTATATATCTATATATATATATAGTATATATATATATATATATATATATATATACAAAGGCTACAGCCAAGAAGGAAAGTGAAACAATGGAGTACCGCTACAAGGTCTTTCGACTCTCGTCCTTTCCTTTCGTGACTATTACCTTTATTTATATATTCCCTCACGTTCAAAATGTTCGTGATTCAGTTGTACATATATACTATATATAAACATAGAATACATATAACAAACCAAAAACTAAAAACTGCCTAAAGAAATAACCGGAAAAAGGCAATAATAAATTAAAAGTGAGTGGAAGTAAACCAATAACCAGAATTAGACCATTTCAAGAAACAAAAATTCAATTTTATTATTTTTTGTACTATTTTTCTCAGTTAATGTCTAATTATATATATATATATATTATATATATATATATAATATAGATATATATATATACGATTATATTTACAAAGTTTACGTTTGGGTTGTAATTTTTACTATTAATCATCATCATCACAACATTATCACCATCATTAACATAAATAGTGCAAAATTCATTTCGAACAACTGATAAGATGAAAAATATTCCTTTTTCTTTTGCATGAGCAAAAGTACTCATTCGTGTTTACACGGTAGGATAGAGTAGATATAAAAAAACCGTACACATATCAATAACTGAAAATGCTAAAACATATTTGGCCAATAATGAAATATGATTAGATAGGTAGTAAAGTAATCTTATTAATTAAGACACTAACAACTAAGGCTATGCGATAGGAGTAACGGGGTTATTTTGAAACAGGATAATGGCAGTTCTCAGTCAAAATATCTGCAAATAAATAATAATAATGATAATAATAATAATAATAATAATAATAATAATAATAATAATAATAATAATAATAACAATAATAATATGGGAAAACATATGGAGCAATCCGGTATCACACAACAAACATGCAACATGGCTCCAGGAAGGTTCAAGGGAAGCCAAAAGAAAACAGGGAGATAAACAAAGATTCCACAGACATCACGACAGACACAGTCAGACACCAACTAAAGAAAATGCCAAACTGGAAAGCCCCAGAGGTCCCGATGAAGTCCATGGATACTGGCTCAAAAACTTCAAGGCCCTACACCCACGAATAGCAGAACAACTCCAGCATTGTATCTCAAATCAATCACAAGCACCCCCAAATGGATGACCACAGGAAGAACATCCTTAGTACAAAAAGACAAGAGTAAGGGAAATATAGCCAGTAACTACAGGCCTATCACCTGCCTACCAATAATGTGGTAAGTTTACTAAAACAACCAGGGTTATCATCAGTGAAAGGCTATACAACTACCTAGAGGAGGACAAACACCATCCCCCACACCAACAGAAAGGCTGCAGAAGGAAAAAAAAGTGTAGGGGCACAAAAGACCAGCTCCTGATAGACAAAATGGTAATGAAGAACAGTAGGAGAAGGAAAACAAACCTAAGCATGGCATGGATAGACTATAAGAAAGCCTTCGACATGATACCACCACACCATGGCTAATAGAATGCCTGAAAAATATATATGGGGCAGAGGAAAATACCATCAGCTTCCTCAAAAATACAATGCGCAACTGGAATACAATACTTACAAGCTCTGAAAAGAATAAGACTAGCAGAGGTTAATATCAGGAGAGGGATCTTCCAGGGCGACTCACTGTCCCCACTACTCTTCGTAGTAGCCATGATTCCCATGACAAAAGTACTACAGAAGATGGATGCCGGGTACCAACTCAAGAAAAGAGGCAACAAAATCACCATCTGATGTTCATGGACGACATCAAGCTGTATGGTAAGAGCATCAAGGAAATAGATACCCTAATCCAGACTGTAAGGATTGTATCTGGGGATCAGGATGGAGTTTGGAATAGAAAAAATGCGCCTTAGTCAACATAAACAAGGCAAAGTAAGAGAACTGAAGGGATTAAAGCTACCAGATGGGAGCAACATCAAACACATAGATGAGACAGGATACAAATACCTGGGAATAATGGAAGGAGGAGATATAAAACACCAAGAGATGAAGGACACGATCAGGAAAGAATATATGCAGAGACTCAAGGGCGATACTCAAGTCAAAACTCAACGCCGGAAATATGATAAAAGCCATACAAACACATGGGCAGTGCCAGTAATCAGATACAGCGCAGGAATAGTGGAATGGACGAAGGCAGAACTCCGCAGCATAGATCAGAAAACCAGAAACAAATGACAATACACAAAGCACTACACCCAAGAGCAAATACGGACAGACTATACATAACACGAAAGGAAGGAGGGAGAGGACTACTAAGTATAGAGGACTGTGTCCAACATCGAAAACAGAGCACTGGGGCAATATCTGAAAAACAGTGAAGACGAGTGGCTAAAGAGTGCATGGAAGAAGGACTAATAAAAGTAGACGAAGACCAGAAATATACAGAGACAGGAGAAAGACAGAAAGAACAGAGGACTGGCACAACAAACCAATGCACGGACAATCATGACCAGACTAAAGAACTAGCCATCGATGACAATTGGCAATGGCTACAGAGGGGAGAGGTAAAGAAGGAAACTGAAGGAATGATAACAGCGGCACAAGATCAGGCCCTAAGAACCAGATATGTTCAAAGTATGATAGACGGAAATAACATCTCTCCCCATATGTAGGAAGTGCAATACGAAAAATGAAACCATAAACCACATAGCAAGTGAATGCCCGGCACTTGCACAGAACCAGTACAAAAGAGGCGATGATTCAGTGGCAAAAGCCCTCCACTGGACCCTGTGCAAGAAACATCAGCTACCTTGCAGTAAATAAGTGGTACGAGCACCAACCTGAAGGAGTGATAGAAAACGATCAGGCAAAGATCCTCTGGACTACGGTATCAGAACGGATAGGGTGATACGGTGCAAACAGACCAGACGTGACGTTGATTGACAAAGTCAAGAAGAAAGTATCACTCATTGATGTCGCAATACCATGGGACACCAGAGTTGAAGAGAAAAGAGGGAGGGAAAAAATGGATAAGTATCAAGATCTGAAAATAGAAATAAGAAGGATATGGGATATGCCAGTGGAAATCGTACCATAATCATAGGAGCACTAGGCACGATCCCAAGATCCCTGAAAAGGAATCTGGAAAAACTAGAGGCCGAAGTAGCTCCGGGCCTCATGCAGAAGAGTGTGATCCTAGAAACGGCACACATAGTAAGAAAAGTGATGGACTCCTAAGGAGGCAGATGCAACCCGGAACCCCACACTATAAATACCACCCAGTCGAATTGGAGACTGTGATAGAGCAAAAAAAAAAAAAAATAATAATAATAATAATAATAATATAATATATTATAAAAAATAACAGCTACTTCAGCAGCGTTACACTGTAGAGATTCTTCTACAAGCTGGAACGCTGCTCAAGTAGCTATTACTTTAATAAAGTATGCTTGAGAGGGGTGCCTGCTTCCTAAATAATAAGAATAATATAAATAATAATATAATAATAATAATAATAATAATAATAATTTAATTATTAAAATTCTATCGGTTATCAGCAAAAGTAAAAAGTTGATTACATCAGCTTGGGTTAAAGTTAACATAGATTCCATCGCCATGAAAGTTGGGAAACAGAGCTGCAAGAGCTCTTGCTTTTTCTTATTGGAATAAAATATTGTCCTCTCTCTCTCTCCTCTCTCTCTCTCTCTCTCTCTCTCTCTCTCTCTCTCTCTCTCTCTTCCACCAACCAAATGCTACAGCTTCAGCCTATCTTATTCCATTTAGGTTTAATGCCGGTAAGTAAAACCAATAACAATGACACTCACAACAGGAAATTAAACCAACACGGCGTCATACCCTCCTCCTTGACATTGGGCATGACGCGCAGGTGCTCTCGATACTCGGAGGTTATGGAAATATCATCTGCGATGCTTGCACACGGGGAGAAACATGTCCGATACATGTTGAACCCGTTTTTTATGACTCGGATAAAGTTGAACCCGTTTTTTATGACTCGGATGAAGTTGAACCCGTTTTTTGTGAATTTGAAGTTCATTCCGTTTTTTATGACTTTGTCCTTTCGTCGGCCCAAAGCCCCTCCCTAGCCCTACGATGTCCCTGCCCCCACCCACCCGGCGTCTAGCCAGGCCCCCTCCCAAGACGAAGTGAAAGGAGAGTAGTAGGTACGTGACTTAGCGTAGATGCCCTCGGACAATATGAAAGCGCTTGATGGAGAGAGAGAGGAGGGGGTGGGTTTAACATAGAGAGAGAGAGAGAGAGAGAGGGGGGGGGATATACGAGTATGATTAAGCGTTTAACAGACACACACACACACAGAAAGGATATATTGAGTATGATTAAGGGTTAATACGAGAGAGAGAGAGAGTGTGTGTGTTTGTGAACACTTCCATCAAGTTATAAAACAAGAAAACAAAATAGTAAGAAAAGAAACTTGTAAAAATTTCATGACACCTATAGCTCCACAGTCACTCATCATTTTGTGAATAAAACTTTCTCTTTTCCTGTGAATAATTGTTCTGTTTTTTTTTTTTTTCCTCGAGAGATTATTCATGTTGGGTCATCAGTCCGTTTAAGGTTGGACGCACCTGACCTTTCGTCCGGAGAAAGGTCAGTGGACTTCGGGACTAAAGCCTCGTGTCAGGTATTATTATAAGATCTATCACCTACTGAAGACCCCGAACTCCTTGTACAGTTATTATGAAGTGACCATACAAGGATAAGATCTCACGTGTGCGAGGTTTACGGTCTCTGTCTCTCTCTCACTCTCTCTCTCTCTGTAAGCTTCAATACATCTGCTTTCTCTATCTCTTTTTCTCTTTATAATATATATATATATATATATATATATATATCTATATATCTATATCTATATATATATATCTATATCTATATATATATAGATCTATATATATTAGATATATCTATAATAATATATAGATTATATAATATATATTATATATATATATATATATATACATATACAAGTGTATATAAACATTGTATGTATGTGTAAATACATTAGATATATACATTCGTGTAATATATATATATATATATATATATATATTTTACACGAATGTATATATCTAATATATTTACACATACTTACATATATATATATATATATATTATATATATATATAGAGAGAGAGAGAGAGAGAGAGAGAGAGAGAGAGAGAGAGAGAGAGAGAGAGTGAGGGAGAGAGAGAGAGTAGAGAGAGAGGAGAGAGAACGTGGTATGCTGATCAGTCGCACCATAAGCTTAAGATTCTTGATTCATCTGTATCACATATGAGGACCGGCCCTACTTCAACGTACTTCTCGTTAGCGCTTCTGTAAACCACCCCCCACACAACAAAAAGTTGCAACAATCCCACTCAAAGTTGCACGGCAATCAAGGCGTCCTATCGCAAATGAGAACAGTGACGTGACGTAACGTCACTCTCTCTCTCTCTCTCTCTCAGTTTATCCCTTCTCTCTTTCCTTCTCTCGATCTCTCCCTATTTGTTTCAATTCGTCTGTCTGTCTGTTTCTGTTACTCCTTATCTCTCTCTCTCTCTCTCTCACTGAATCTGTCTCTAGTTCCGACTGTCTGTATGTTTGTCCATTTATCTGGCCCTCTATATCACTATTTATGCTCCATCAGCGGCCCTCCCCCCCACCAACCACCACCTCTCTCTCTCTCTCTCCTTCTTCTTCTTCTAGCCATTTTGGCCTTATCCCAATGCAGAAAAAAAATTTAAAATTGAAAGTCATGTACTATACGCGTTTCCAAACGCAAAAATTGCAAACTCATCACATTTAAGGGCAATCATTTTCACTCAGAACGTCACTGATCGCATCAATACTTGGAAACTGAATGAGTTGCATTTTCAGTTTACTTTTTTTATTGGGATTTAAAAAAAAAAACGTTTCTTATCTTGGGTCGATTTTACCTGTTTTCAAATGTGGTATTTGAGAGGTCAATTGCTTAAGAAGGGATGGATGTTTTTGTTGATTCCAAGGGTGTATGTTTTGGTTGGAATTTAGTAATAATAATAATAATAACAATAATAATAATCAATAATAATAATAATAGTAATAAAAATAATAATAATAATAATAATAATAATAATAATAATAATAATAATAATAATAATAATAATAATATACAGCAGTTTAAAAATGCTATTATGCTACTACAAAAAACAACGATCATAATAATAATAATAATAATAATAATAATAATAATAATAATAATAATAATAATAATAATAATAATAATATAAACATATATATATATATATATATATAGATATATATATATATATATATATATATATATATATATATATATAGATATATATATATATATATATATATATATATATATTATATATATATATATAGATCTAATATATATATATATATATATATATACATACACATACCTATGTATATATATATATATATATCTATATATATATATATATATACATACTATACAAGAGAGAGAGTGAGAGAGAGACAGAGACCGTAAACCTCGACACGTGAGATCTTATCCTTGTATGGTCACTTCATAAGAACTGTACAGGAGTTCGGGGTCTTCAGTAGTGTATGAGATTATAATAATACCTGACACGAGGCTTTAGTCCCGAATCGCACTGACCTTTCTCCGGACGAAAGGTCAGGTGCGTCAACCTTAAATAATAATAATAATAATAATAATAATGGATAGACTATAAGAAAGCCTTCGACATGATACCACACACATGGCTAATAGAATGCCTGAAAAATATATGGGGCAGAGGAAAATACCATCAGCTTTTCCTCAAAAATACAATGCGCAACTGAATAATACAATACTTACAAGCTCTGGAATAAGACTAGCAGAGGTTAATATCAGGAGAGGGATCTTCCAGGGCGACTCACTGTCCCCACTACTCTTCGTAGTAGCCTGATTCCCATGACAAAAGTACTACAAAGATGGGATGCCGGGTACCAACTCAAGAAAAGGCAACAAAATCAACCATCTGATGTTCATGGACGACATCAAGCTGTATGGTAAGAGCATCAAGGAAATAGATACCCTAATCCAGACTGTAAGGATTGTATCTGGGGACATCAGGATGGAGTTTGGAATAGAAAAATGCGCCTTAGTCAACATACAAAAACAAAAGGCAAAGTAACGAGAACTGAAAGGGATAAAGCTACAGATGGGAGCAACATCAAAACACATAGATGAGACAGGATACAAATACCTGGAATAATGGAAGGAGGAGATATAAAACACCAAGAGATGAAGGACACGATCAGGAAAGAATATATGCAGAGACTCAAGGCGATACTCAAGTCAAAACTCAACGCCGGAAATATGATAAAAGCCATAAACACATGGGCAGTGCCAGTAATCAGATACAGCGCAGGAATAGTGGAATGGACGAAGGCAGAACTCCGCAGCATAGATCAGAAAACCAGGAAACAAATGACAATACACAAAGCACTACACCCAAGAGCAAATACGGACAGACTATACATAACACGAAAGGAAGGAGGGAGAGGACTACTAAGTATAGAGGACTGCGTCAACATCGAAAACAGAGCACTGGGGCAATATCTGAAAAACCAGTGAAGACGAGTGGCTAAAGAGTGCATGGGAAGAAGGACTATAAAAGTAGACGAAGACCCAGAAATATACAGAGACAGGAGAAAGACAGAAAGAACAGAGGACTGGACACAACAAACCAATGCACGGACAATACATGAGACAGACTAAAGAACTAGCCAGCGATGACAATTGGCAATGGCTACAGAGGGGAGAGCTAAAGAAGGAAACTGAAGGAAGGATAACAGCGGCACAAGATCAGGCCCTAAGAACCAGATATGTTCAAAGTATGATAGACGGAAATAACATCTCTCCCATATGTAGGAAGTGCAATACGAAAAATGAAACCATAAACCACATAGCAAGTGAATGCCCGGCACTTGCACAGAACCAGTACAAAAAGAGGCATGATTCAGTGGGCAAAAGCCCTCCACTGGACCCTGTGCAAGAAACATCAGCTACCTTGCAGTAATAAGTGGTACGAGCACCAACCTGAAGGAGTGATAGAAAACGATCAGGCAAAGATCCTCTGGGACTATGGTATCAGAACGGATAGGGTGATACGTGCAAACAGACCAGACGTGACGTTGATTGACAAAGTCAAGAAGAAAGTATCACTCATTGATGTCGCAATACCATGGGACACCAGAGTTGAAGAGAAAGAGAGGGAAAAAATGGATAAGTATCAAGATCTGAAAATAGAAATAAGAAAGGATAGGGATATGCAGTGGAAATCGTACCCATAATCTAGGAGCACTAGGCACGATCCCAAGATCCCTGAAAAGGAATCTGGAAAAACTAGAGGCTGAAGTAGCTCCGGGCCTCATGCAGAAGAGTGTGATCCTAGAAACGGCACACATAGTAAGAAAAGTGATGGACTCCTAAGGAGGCAGGATGCAACCCGGAACCCCACACTATAATACCACCCAGTCGAATTGGAGGACTGTGATAGAGCAAAAAAAAAAAAAAAAAAAAATAAAATAATAATAATAATAATAATAATAATAATAAGAAGAAGAAGACGAAGAAGAAGAAGAAGAAGAAGAAGAAAAAAAAATAACCAAGTACCCTTTAAAAAAACCTCAGCAATAATAATAATAATAAGAATAAGAATAAAAATGAAAACTGAGAAAATAACCAACCACCCTTCAAATAAAACCTTAGCAACAACAACAACAACAACAACAACAACAACAACAATAATAATAATAATAATAATAATAATAATAATAATAATAATATAATAATAATAATAATAATAATAATAATAATAATAATAATAATAATAATAATAATAATGAAAAAGAGAAACAACCACGCGCCCTTTAAAAAAAACCTTAGTAACAACAACAACAATAATAATAATAATAATAATAATAATAATAATAATAATAATAATAATAATAATAATAATAATAATAATAAAAAGTGATGGACTCCTAAGGAGGCAGGATGCAACCGGAACCCCACACTATAAATAACAACCACGCGCCCTTTAAAAAAAAAATTAGTAACAACAACAACGACAACAACAATAATAAAAATAACGAAAAATGAGGGAACAACCACGCGCCCTTTAAAAAAAACTTGTGCAACAATAAATCGCCATAGAAATCCAGGAGTCTGGGAACGTGACATTTAAAAAGGAGCACATTCCGCCCCTAACGAGTCCCAACCTTTGACCTTCTTTGACCTCCTTCCTTCAAGTTTTGAAACTCTATTGTGACATTTCTCGGAGTACGCCACAGGAATCAGTGGCTCGTTGTGCCCTAATAATACGTCACATTCCTGGGAAGCTTTGGGATCAGGTGCTTAATGGAGATTGGGCAGGTAATTAGGGTCGGAGGACGTGGAAAGGTGATATGGAGATGAGATAAAAAAAAAAAAAGAAGCGAGGAAAGTAGAAGGGGATTATGGGTACGAAGATGAAGAGGGAGAGAGGGAGGAATAAAGCAATGAGGACGGAAGTGGAAGGAGAATACAACTGAGAAACGATACTGGAGTGATATATGCGAATATCTAATAAGAATAATAAAATAAATAATTAATAATAATAATAATAACGAATAATAATAATAAATAAAATTAATGATAACAATAATTAGAAAAGCAGAGATAAAAAGTAGAAGAAATTAAGAGACAGCGCTGAATGAAACGTGCGAATGATAATGATAATGATAATAATAATAATAATAGGATCAATAAAAAATACATGACAGAGAAAGCGAAGAGATAAAAAATGGAATCAGAATAAACTGAGAAAACAACACAGAAAAGAAACTAGCTAGTAAGTACGCAATAATAATAATAATAATAATAATAATAATAATAATAATAATAATAATAATAATTAGACGATCAAGGAAATATATACATAAAAATATCAAAAAGATAAAAAAAAAAAAAGGTGAAAGCAGAATAAAACCGAGAATCAATAGTGAATCGAAACTTGCAAGTAACCAACCAATAAAAAGGCATGAAAATAACGACAATCAGATAAGCAAGTAAAACAAACACATCTGTATATCGCTGTTGATTCCCATATTTTCCAAAGAACAGGAACAGAGGAGATAGTGATCGTTACCTCTTCTTCGTTGGATGATGACCTTTCTCAGCACGTCAAGATTAATAGGCTCGTTTTTTTTTTTTTTCTTTATTGTAAGTGTGGGCGAGGTTCTTATCGTTCTAAATAAAATATATATAAATTTGTTTTTATTAATAGGATTGCCCTCATACTATTTCTCATTGCATTTTAATGCGGTTTTTTTTATCTATTTATTAATTTATTATTACATTTTTTCTTTTTTCTTTTTCAATCAGTGAGATCTCTTTATTCTGCGATTACTTTTACTTCATCTTAATTCGTCCTAATGCACACCATAATATTCTTCGAAGTTTATTATTATTATTATTATTATTATTATTATTATTATTATTATTTTATTATTATTATTATTATTATTATTATTATTCAGAAGATGAAACCTCCTCGTATGTGACAAACCCACCCTATAATAACAATAATAATAATAATAATACAATAATAATAAGACAATAATAATAATAATAATAATAATAATAATAATAATAGTATCCTTTATTTCAGCTCAGGGCCATATACATGCAATATACAAAATACAGACAATAACATACACAATTGGATACATGTTGTTTTATGTATCTAGATTGTGTAAGTTACTGTCTGTATTTTGTATATTCCATGTATATGGCCCTGAGCTGAAATAAAGGATATTAATATTATTATTATTATTTGGTGGGTTTGTCACATACGAACAGGTTTCATCTTCTGAATAATAATAATAATAATAATAATAATAATAATAATAATAATAATAATAATAATAATAATAATAATAATAATAACACCGCTGATTCAGAAGTGATTGTAAAATTTGGATAATTCTTAAATTAAATCGTACCGTAGGTAAGTCGTGTTTACTTGTTTATTTCTAACAATTATCGATTGATAAATGGAATACAGAATTTAGGCCATAGGCCAAGTGCTGGGGCCTTTGCAGTCATTCAGCGCTGAAACGTTAACGTAAAAAAAAAAAGAAAAAAAAAAATAAGTTTGAAAGGTGTAACAGGAGGAAAACTTCGCGGGTGCACTAAGAAACAATTGTTAGAGAAGGTGAAAAGTGGTCGGATGGAGGAAAGAGAATATGGAAGGAGGTACGGTAAAAGGAATGAAAGACGTCGCAGTTATATAGTAGATTCACATCAACCGTGCCCTTGATGTCTAGGCCAGTCCCTTACAACGATCCTGACTGGCTGTTGATGAGCCAATCACGGGGCTGGAAACTCTCAGTCTCTCTCGAGAGTTCATATAGGCACACCAACAGCCAATCAGGTGCACCGGTGATGTGATTCGACTATAGGAGCCGAAGGTATAGAAGTTCTCGTCACAAAACATACAAACGCAACCTAGGCTAACAAAGTTCCTCTCTACAGACCAATTTAGTCACAGAGCCAGAAATACCGGAATCTCTAATGGTCAAATGATCCTTTTTTTTGTTTTTTTTTTTTTTTTTTTTGGGGGGTGGGGGGGCTTATTCTCCAATGGCATCATTTCTCGGATAAAGCGAAAGTGAGATAAATAATTTTAACCCTTTTCTTTGGGGATGTATTTTTTTTATTTCTATTTCACTGTTCCGCATGCTTGCTTAGCAGATTATAGATTTTTTCGCCTTGTTAGAGATTTATGTATATATAATACTACCTATACATACACATATACTATATACATACATACATACATATAGATATTATATATATATTATATAAACTTTATAGTAATGACACTATAAATATAATATATATATATATATATATATATATATACCTATATATACACATATACTGTATATAAATAAATATATATATGCGTATGTATGCATATATACCTCCAACACACACACACACACACACACACACACACACACACATATATATATATATATATATTTATATATATATATATATATATATTATAGTATATACTGGAAGATTGGGGCATCTAGAACGCCGTAGATTCAGTACATTCGAAGAAATTCAAACAAACACTGCAAGACTCAATTCGCAGTACATTTCCAGCTATAGACATCAGATTATGTTCAAAAAATCCTAAGACAATTGGGTCATTATTTCACCATAAGGATAGGCTTCCTGCCTTGATGCGATCTCTAATGGTTTATTGTTTCACTTGCCCAAAATGTAAAGTTGGGAAATATATCGGAGCCACTAAGAGATTGCTCAAAGTCAGAGCTGATTCTCATCTTGGAGTTAGTCATCGAACTGATGTCAATTAAAAACTAAAGAATTTTCTAATATAAGAGACCACTGTAAGAAATGCAAGACATCATTCACTTATGAAGACTTTAATGTTATCACCCAATGACCACTCTCTCTCCAACCTGGAATCATTAACTATTAAACAGCTTGTTCCTTCCCTAAACAGTCAGAACTCTTCCACGATCTTATATATCGCCTAAGTTGACGTCGTCCTCCTGCTCCTGAAAAACTGAGAATGTCACTCAGTTCTTAGCTCAGATAGAGTAAGGTACAATACATTTTAACACCATAACTTTTTATATATATAATTTTAAAAAGTTTTTTTTCAGTATTAGGTTTTCAATGTTTTTTAATAATGTTTTTAGCTTATTTTTTGTTTGTTTTAAATTCAAGTTTTTGTTTTTTAGGACTTTGTGATGTTTTTTTTAACCGAGTCTTTTTTTTTTTTTTTTTTAATTTTTATTCTTTGTATTTTACAGCCCTGATGATGAGACTGTAGTCTCGAAAATTTGGCCAATAAATTTAAAATGCTACGATGGCTGTTTGCTGTTTTATTCCTACTATATATATATATATATATATATATATATATATATATATATATATATATATATATATATATATATATATGTATATATATATATAGTATATATATATATATATATATATATATATATGTATAGATATATATATATATATATATATATATATATATATATATGTATATATATATATCTATATATATATAACATCCTAATTAAAGGTTTCATATAAATCATTTAATGTTCGCAAATAAAGCATTCTTACGGGACACTCCAGGTGACCAGCCAGCCATTCATCATTCATCTGTAGAGCTTCTGCTGCACTTTCATTCCCATTAACGGATATACAGGTGATTCACCTTCTGCAGTTCTTCCGTAAGGGTTACAGAGAACAAGCTTAACAATATGTTTTTATTCTTTTCTATATTTAGAATTAGTAGTACGCCCTCCCATTCAGCTCCTGACTTATTAATAACTTAATAAAACTTAGGTTGGTATAGGCCTACTAATATTAATACTGTCGTTTAAAATATAGCGTAGGAGAGCTTAGGCCTAATATAGCGTCTTTACTGCCCTAACTAAGGTCGGCAATTTTGGAGGATTTTACAGAAACGAAAGAAACTAACTTAAGATAACAAAACTTTACGGAACTTGAGAGTGAATTTTAGACCAATATTGCAATAGGTCTGAGGTTTCTCGAAAACAAGAACAAAAAATGTGGAATCGAACCCAATTAAAGCTGCAATTCCACGTTTTCTGTAGTTTGAAAACTTATCTTTATGTAATCAGTACCATAAAGATGAACGATTTTAGATATTTTTTAAGTATAAAAAAGGCTGGCTATCCTTTAAAAAAAAAAAAAACAAAAAAAAAAAAAAAAAAAAAAAAAACTAACCAAAAGTGAAATCGGTTAACCCAATAGACCAAAGTGAACTAAAAACCAGCTTTAGAACACTTATCTCACAATACTCGGTCTAACGCAACTCTGAATGCCTTGGCCTTAGGGCCTATCATCACTGCCTTAATTAATAAACAAAAGCAACATAAGCCTAAAAGCGCTTTGGTAGAGACCACGCAAAACCAACCGTTTTTTTAAAACAGATTTCATCACTGCGTAAGGATTTCGCATATATTTCCTAGGGGGCCACTAGTGTGTGTGTGTGTGTGTGTGTGTTTAAAGCTGACAAACCAGTTTTCGTAAAATGACAGCTGTAAAACTCTCATGAAAGACTTGATGTGCTACTCTGGCTTGTTATCTACGCGTCACCTACTCCCAGGTGGTAGCAATAAACCTTGCACGGTAAATGTAGATAGACGAAGATATCGTTTATTTATATAGTTTGTCGACATTACAGTATAGCAATATGTTTATATAACACTTTGACCCCCGAGGGGGCTATGTAGTACTAAACACGGCCTCCCAAGGCGCTTCGGCCATGTTTCGTACTACCAGATGACAAGCCAAAAAGTAGCACCGACTTGACTAGGGAAACCGATACTTGTTGGACTTGCAACTGCAAGTTAATGACTTCGGACTTGACTTCGGAAGCAATGAAGGTCTGAAGTCCAGTTCTGCTGGCTATGCTAGTACTACTGGTACATACTAGTAATGCTACTATCTCTACTACTGATAGTCCTAGTACTATTACTATAGATGTTGCTATTGCAACCACTGTTGCTCATAAAAACGACAGTACTAGCAACTGCAACAATAACATAAAGATACCAGCACCAGCAACAAGAACCATAGAGATAGAAACAAAGGATTTAGGATTAGATACATGAATCTGGTTGTTCACAAAAGACGTTGCTTTGGGAATACCTTTAAAACATCAGAGAAACGTCAACATCAGCAATGGGATGAGAGTCTGCATCACCCCTTTGCATAAGACCACAAAAGTCCCATTTGTTGACAATACAACTTAACATACTTAGTTTAATGCATACTTTAGGTATGAATAGCTAGGAATAGAATACGCAAGAAAACCAAAAGCATTTATAGTTTTATATAGTTATTTACAAACTGTACCCACGCATACATTGACACATTAAAATCAAATATACAAATATCCAGAGATCAAGTCCCTGTATATGGTTCCCATGCCCGCAGGGGGTATGAATGTACCCTGTTAAGAAACCCTGTATTAGACTATAACTCACGCCGGCATCTAGTACTTTCCTCAAGAAACCAAGGCTCAATGAATTAAAACGAGATATTCAAATTGTGAATGGGTAATCAAGAGTATAATGAAGACCAATTAACCTCGTTATCATAACAAAGTGAAAGGACTTCAAATCATAAAAGTACTCTACCTAACACAGGGGTAGTGACCTAATTGTTTTTTTAACAACTTTTTCAACGGAGAATATAAAGCGAAGAACGAGATACAGATAAGATTAGATTAGATTAGATTATAAAATTTTTGGCACATAGCCAAGCGCCGGAGCCGAGGAGCCATTCAGCGCTTATATATCTTTAAGAATAAAAGTCACTGTCGTACAACACATATCACACAACCGATTAACATAAAAATCAATTCATTCATAAAAACCAAACAAGAAGCCTAAAACAATCAAGAGAAAAATTAAAATTCATAAAAAAGACCAATATTTTTTTAAAATGTCATAATTTGCTCTGCCTGAGCACCTTCACCTAAAATATCGGCAAGAGACTTATTTGCCAGCAAACAAGCTCTACGTTTGTTTTCAAAATGAGGGCACTCCACCAAAATATGCACCACAGTCAAATCCACATGACAAGTGGAACAGCGAGGAACCTGCCTATCCGCTCCACTCATCATTAGATACCCGTGAGTATATTTAGTGTGGCCAATGCGTAATCTAGCTAAAACTATTTCAGACCTTCTATCCATCCGGCTATGAGGCCAAGGATGAACAGAAGGCCTAATCGATTTCAATTTAAGATTATTATCTAAAGTAGACCAGTGGGCCTGCCACTGGTCTCTACAATAAAAATCGAAATGTACTTTAAATCAGTATCAGGGACGCCCATGTTGGAAATGTGCCTAAGCCTAGTTGCAGCCTTAGCAGCAGCGTCGGCTCGCTCATTTCCAACAATTCCAACATGGGACGGAGCCCAACAAAACCTAACAGAAAATCCTCTTATATTAATTAAAAGATAAAACCAATCTTGTACTTCTTGCACTAAAGGGTGGCAAGAGACTAGGCTTTTTAGAGAAGATAAAACACTCAAAGAGTCGGTAAAAATGGTAAAAATAAAAACCTTTGTTTTAGTACAAGAACTATAAAAAATATATTTAAGAGCAGTCAAAACTGCCAGCAGTTCAGCTGTAAAAACAGAAGAATTAGAAGGAAGCTTCTTTTTAATGATATTACCACTAGTCACTACAGAGCAACCAACACCATCAGAACCCTTCGAGCCATCAGTAAATATATGATGAGAATCACCATGTTCGGAAGCATGGTCCAAGAAACTTGCCCTCAACTGATCACCAGAACTGTTGCTCCTGCTGTCCCTAATTGGCAGATTTCTAAATGCGGCCTATTCCAAGGAGGAAACTTTGAGGGCGAAATTTCAGCTACTGCAGGGGGAAGTAATCCACCTCCCTGGCAGAGCTTGCTAGTCGGACCTCAAGCGGCTTTGGCCCAGTTCTCGGTCTATTTGGGGCTCTGTCAGTTGGTTCTCTAACGTACTTATAGTTAGGGTTTAGCTTTGACGTAAGTATTCTTGATATGACTCTCAAGCCTAATTCCTCCCTACGGATAAATAGTGGGGTAAAACCCGACTCAACATATAGGCTTTCTACTGGTGAAGTTCTATAGGCTCCCGTACAAAGATACAGATAAGAAACATCTCTCTCTCTTTATGTATATACAGAAAAAACTTGCCGACGCCGAAAAGGTTTTAAAATGAGTCCATTGATGAGAGAGAGAGAGAGAGAGAGACCTTACAGACCTTACATCTTGTTCGGGTTGCCCCAGGTCCCTCAGTGTGAGGCACCTACTAATGTCTACCAGAGAGTGCTAGTACATCTTCCGGTATATTTTGCATCTTCCAATCTTGGATGGTCTGGGATGCAGTTTAGATATTTGTCGAGCTTATTCTTAAACACATCTACGCTCACTCCTGATATATTCCTCAGATGAGCTGGCAACGCATTGAATAGACGCTGCATTATCGATGCTGGTGCGTAGTGGATTAATGTCCTGTGTGCTTTCCTTATTTTCCTGGTATAGTTTTGGGCACTATTAATCTACCTCTGCTTGCTGCTTTCTGATATTTTTAGTTCCATGATATTTTCTGCTATTCCTTCTATCTGTTTCCATGCCTGAATTATCATGTAGCGTTCTCTTCTCCTTTCTAGACTATATAATTTTAAGTATTGTAGTCTTTCCCAGTAGTCTAGGTCCTTAACTTCTTCTATTCTAGCTGTAAAGGACCTTTGTACACTCTCTATTTGTGCAATATCCTTTTGATAGTGTGGGTACCATATCATATTGCAATATTCAAGTGGACTACGAACATATGTTTTATAAAGCATAATCATGTGTTCAGCTTTTCTTGTTTTGAAGTGCCGTAACAACATTCCCATTTTTGCTTTACATTTTGCCAACAGAGTTGCTATTTGATCATTGCATAACATGTTTCCTATTCATCATCACACCAAGGTCTTTAACTGCTTCCTTATTTGTGGATAGGTCTCATTATTAGGTCCCTTATATGCATATAGCTTTCTTTCTCTGTCTCCATAATTTTATTGATTCAAATTTATCAGAGTTAAATACCATCCTATTTACCTGTGCCCAATCATATACTTTGTTAAGGTCTCTTTGTAGAGCGTTCCTATCTTCATCACAAGTAATTTCTCTACTTATTCTTGTGTCATCTGCGAACTACTCACTACCGAATCCTTCACATTATTGTCTATGTCTTCAATCATAATAACAACAGTATTGCAGCTAACACCGTACCTTGCGGCACACCGGATATTACCTGACTTCATCCGATTTCTCGTCGTTTACAATAACTATCTGTTTTCTGTTGTGTAAAAATTCTTTTAACCATCTTCCTACTTTATCCACGATATTGTGTTTTCTAATTTTCTTCGCTAATATATTATGGCTACTTTATCAAAAGCTTTTGCAAAGTCTAAATAAACCACATCTGTTTCATTTCCGCTTTTCATATTTTTGAATATGTTCTCACGGTGGACTAACAGTTGGGTTTGTGTACTTTTCCGGGTACGAAACCATGTTGTCCTTTATTAAACAAATTATTTTTTATTAAATGTTTCATAATATTTTTCTTCATTACCCTTTCATACACTTTTTCATAATATGTGATGTTAGACTCACAGGCCTATAATTACTTGCCTCTAGTTTGATCCACTTTTGAAAGTAGGGGTAATATATGCTAATTTGTGCTCATCATAAATCTTGCCTGTATCTACACTTTGTCTTAATAATATTGCAAGTGGCTTTGCGATAGAATGAACTACTTTCTTTAACAAAATAGCAGGAAGTCCATCAGGCCCTGCAGCAGCTCCATTTTATTTCATTAATAGCCTGCACAATATCAGCTTCATTAATATCTATGTCAGCTAAATATTCACTATTTTCATCCCTTACTTCTATATCATTATCTTCATTATCTATTCTAGGGGTGAATTCTCTCTTATATCGTTTCCTGCCAGTATGTTGCAAATTTCCTTTTTTTTTCATTCGTTAATCTCCCTTCAATTCTCAGAGGGCCTATTTCTATTCTTCTTTTATTCATCTTCTTCGCATATGAGTATAATAGCTTGGGGTTTTGCTTGATATTTAATAGGGTTTTTTCTTCCAAGTCCCGTTTTTCATTTTCTTTTGATTGTATAGTCTTTTGTTCCGCATTTTCTATCTTACTTTTTAGTTCTATAACTTTCCATGCATTTTTTTTATTTTGCAAGACCTTTTTTCCACTTTCTGATTTTCTGGAACAAGATCCTTCTGTCTCTTGGTATGCATGAATGATGTTTACTTTTCTTCTTCGGTATATATTTTTCCACTATTTTCTCCATATATAATATCTCCGTATTTACCCTTATGTCATCACTTACGAAAATGTTATCCCAATCTTTGTTTAATTCTTCATTAATTTCTGACCATTTTATATTTGTTTTTTTTTTTTTTTTTTACTGTGAAGTTGTATTTTCCATATCCTTCCCACTTTTTCATTTCTTGCTTATCTCTATTTTCACTTGCTTTGGAATGAACTGTTAATTCTAATGACATTATGGTCTGAAATATTCGCATTATAAACTATTATTTCTTTAACATAATTCATCTCGTTCACAAATACTAGGTCTAAAGTATTTTCCTTTCTTGTTGGCAGGTGATTTATTTGTTGAATGTTGTATTCTAGTAGCATATCTAATAGCTTTTCAAATTGCCTCTTATCTTCTGCACTACTATTACTCTCTTTTTTATATGTATAAGTACAACCAACCCAAATCTCCTATCGTTCTTTTACCATTATACGAAAGGAAAGTTGAAGGTCACCAGATAGGAGAATAGTACCCAGGTCCGTGTGATTTATTTTACATTAATTCATCTCGTTCACAAATACTAGGTCTAAAGTATTTTCCTTTCTTGTTGGCAGGTGATTTATTTGTTGAATGTTGTATTCTAGTAGCATATCTAATAGCTTTTCAAATTGCCTCTTATCTTCTGCACTACTATTACTCTCTTTTTTATATATATAAGTACAACCACAATCTCCTATTCGTTCTTTCCATTCTCGAAAGGAAAGTTGAAGTCACCAGATAGGAGAATAGTCCAGTCCTTGTGATTTCTACATATATCATCCAATTTTTCAATTATTAAGTCAAACTCTTTAGTATTAGGAGGTCTATATATTACTATGTTCATCAATTTTTCAGATTCAAATTCTACCGCTATTAGTTCACATTCTGAGTTACTATATTTCTCATATTATTTTTTTCCTTGTTTTTTGTCTTTCCCATATATTGCGGTTCCCCCTTGATTCCTATTTTTTTCTATCTGATCTATAAGTTTGGAACCCTTTTATTTGATCATCATTCCCAGTCTCTTGGGAATACCAGGTTTCACTTATATTCATTATATCTATTTTCTTTTCATTTTGGGTTAGTTCTTCCTAAGTACTCTATTTTCTTTTGAGTTACTCGTAACTAAACCCTGCGCATTCATCACTATGATGGTTTGCGTGTTTTCTCCTTCATTTAATACTGGTAGTAATAAGGATTTTCCATGTCTCTTTCCTGTTCTGGTATGTTGTTCTTTTTTCATTTCCAGAAAATTCTGACATTAAAAAATCCAACTTTTCCATAATATTTGATCTTCCTTCATCATAATTATTCATTTTGTGTCTGAATCTGCAATTTTCCTCCGTTTGTTTCTGCAATATCCTCTTGCATAATAAATACAGTTATTATCTCTTGAGTAGAATTTCGGAGCTGATGCTTTGAAATTTTTGCTGACACCTCTGCATATCTCATTGGTGGTTTGCTTTTCTCTTTTACCTGATATTCTTGATTTCTCTCTTTATTTGTTTCTTTCTTATTTTGGATTTTATTACTTGGTTGGTTATTTATTTGATTATGATTCATGGCTACAGGGTGCATATATTTGCATTTTTTGTCGAACTTACATCCTTTTCCTTCTTTTAGGTTTTTTACATATTTTTGGATGCAGATCTCTGCAATCATCCCCATATCCATCTAAGTATGCACATTTACCATATATTTCATAGTTTTGACATATCTTAGGATGTTTGTAGTAACATCTTTCTCCAAATCTGCAATTCCCTCTTTTCAAAAGGTTGCAGATTTTGTCTTTCTTGTCTATTTTTTCCTCTTTCCCGTCATTGTATAGATCTGGGTAGAGCCTCTTCGGGATTTGCTTTTCTGTTGTCATATCGTAATTTATTTCTTCGTAGGTATGCTGCTTTATTGCCTCATATGTAGTATCAATGAGTATCTCTGCATCCATACTTTTATCTTGTTCTTTGTTTTCCTTATTTTTTTCTGTCATTTCATTTTTGTTTACTTCTCTTCCGTTTTCCTCTTCTTCTTTTTCTTCTTCTTCTCCTCTTCCTCTTCTTCTTCATCCTCAACTATTTGTACATTCAATCTTGATTTAATAACATTGTCTATCCATGATAGACATGTTGAACAAAAAATTCTTGTATCTTTTCTCAAATCTTGTATTACCTCAGCACACTGTGGATGGGTCGGAATGTGCATGCAGCACATTTTCTGATTAGGTTTTGTGGATTGACTATGCTATACCAAACCTTACACAGTTTGCATGCTTTTGGCATTCTTTTTTCCTAATGCATCAATTAGGATATTCACAAGATTCACCTTATTCATTTTCTTTGTCGGAATATGTTGGTTTATGTATATTTTCTTTATGAGTCTCTTGACCACTTGGATTTTATTTGGAACTTCTTCAATTATTTTCAAGATGTTTTCATTAGATTTGTTCCAGTTTGAAGGATTATATCCTTCTAATATATCTATAATGCTTTTGTATCTTTTTGGTTAGGACTGTTGCTGATTTCATAGATGAGGAAATGCCAGTTCCCTTCCTGCTACCTCATCGTATTGCGAATCTGCTAGGACACGCCAAATTACGCCACCTCTTCCCGCAGTTGGAACTTACTGCCATCTTGTTCTGATTTATAGTATTCACTTGATAAACTAACTTAGAAGACGCTTTATCCTACTATTTTCACACTAATCTTATCACCGATAGTTCACGAACACTTCTAGATATTTCTCAAATTCTAGTCGTATGTTAAACTTGTGATATCTGTTGATTAATCTGACTTCACGCGGGTACGACTCACCAAGCAAGATGGCTACTTACGAGAGAGAGAGAGAGAGAGAGAGAGAGAGAGAGAGAGAGAGAGAGAGAGAGAGAGGCTGGCTAAGGGTAAGTTACACACCCACGTGCTGATATCAATGGCTAAGGGAGTGTGACGATCTAGGACTAGTAGTTGATTGCAAATGTATCGGTCTGTCTTTTTTTCTTTCTTTTTAGGGAGGTAGGGTTATAGGGGAAGGGGTGGGGTCAAGACAGGGGTAGGGGTTAGGGAAAGGGGGGATTTGCTGAATGAAACCAAGCGTAACTTAGCTTGTCAGCGAAGGTATTTTAAGCGCCTAATGATAGCGGAGGATCAGTTGTGAGCTTAATATGACTCGGTGTCAACTTTAGTCTTCGGAAGAAGAGGAAAGATGTTCACGGTATTGTTAACCTTTTTGGTGAGGTAGAAAAATAGAAGTATCTTCAAAATGTTTATTTAAAAAACTTGGAATACATATATATAGTATCATTTCTCTTATAATACATAAATGGGCCACTCACTGACAAGCATATATCTGAGTGTTAAATATATGTACACATATAAATCGCTTATCTATATATGTAAGTGATATTTACATACACACACACACACACACACACACACATATATATTATATATTATATATATATTATATATATATATATATATATATATATATATAAGAGAGAGAGAGAGAGAAGAGCAGAGAGAGAGAGAGGAGAGAGAAGAGAGAGAGAGCGAGAGAGAGAGAGAAGAGAGAGAGAGAGAGAGAGATTTACAACTCGCACCTCACACGTGTGCTAGAACCATCGGACAAATATTACGGAATAAAATTCACCTCGCTTTGCAAAAAAAAAAAAAAAAAAAAAATCACTATCCAGACGGTATCCATGAAAAGTTGGTCGAAAGTATCGGCCAAAAGTGCTGGTCGAAAGTGTTGGCCAAAAGTGTTGGCCGAGAGTGTCGGTCGAAATTGCTGGTCCTTTTTGGGACGAAACTGGGCATTGTTTTAAGATTTCCTATCAGTAATGGGGTCCGGATTCGAAAGGTTAATTGTTTCACCTGATCTCGAGATGTGAAGTTCGTAGCAAAAACAAAATAGATTGGTCAGTTCGTCGTAGAAAAAAAAAAAAAACAAGTGTGATACTAGATTGATGGCTTCGACTGAACCGCTTCTCAGTCTAGATGTTACTGAAGGGAATAGTGGTCGTAATAGTACTTTGTTGAATATATTATCTTAATGAGCAAATAGTTTAATGTCATCATACTAGGGCTGGTGAAATGAGTCTAGCTTTTGTAATGATTAGTGGTACAATTCTCGCCATACTAACTGAACAGCTACTGAAAATAACATTGATGATTATTCAAATATATACGATGTTAGTTGCGTAGCTGGAGGTAATGTAGTGGGGTGTTGTGTGATCGTAGATGCCGATAAAACCAAAGAGCAAGCTCCAGCGCCATGTTTGACTGGCTGAGATGAGGATGTTGAGATGGTAAAGTGGACTTACTATAGTAGATTCACATCAACCGTGCATTTGATGTCTAGGCCAGTCCCTTACGACGGTCCTGATTGGCTGTTGATAAGTCAATCGCAGGGCTGGAAAATCTGTCTCTCTCAAGAGACAGATACTTCTTTCAAAAGTATCCCTCAGAAGAGTGGAACATACATTCTACCCATGTGAACTCTCTAGAGAGACAGAGAGTTTCCAGCCTTGCGATTGGCTTATCAACAGCCAATCAGGAGCCTAGACATCAAATGCACGGTTGATGTGAATCTACTATAGAAAGGGTAAGGTTAGGAATTCGAACATGTTAAGAGGCACTCTCGAAATAGCACCAGCTTCAACCAAGGTGAGGGAAAGTAAAGTAGACTGAGATGGCGTGGACATATAAAGAGACGAGAGGAAGACTACCCGATAAGGGAGAGGATGAATTCAGATGGGACTACCAGGTAGGCGAAGATTATAGGTAGACCAAAATTGCGATGGATCGACTGCGTGAAGAGAGATATGAGGGAGTTGGGATTGAGTGAGGAAGATGCACTGGACCGAAGGAAATGGAAGAATGTATTGAAGAACCATTACCAGACCCCAAATAGGGACAAGCTTGTAGAAGAAGAAGAAGTATGATGTTAGTTTTCTTTTGATTTGTTTTAACGATATTTACTAAAGTTTAACCAGATCTCAATATGTCAAATGATATAATGAAGGCCACTGTTGTACAGAATTGTATCAATAAGCACATACACATACATATACACACATGTATGTATATATTATATATATATTGATAAAGTTTTATTTGTTTGGACGATGTTTTTACATTGCATGGAACCAATGGTTATTCAGCAACGGGACCAACGGCTTTACGTGACTTCCGAACCACGTCGAGAGTGAACTTCTATCACCAGAAATACACATCTCTCACACCTCAATGGAATGTCCGAGAATCGAACTCGCGGCCACCGAGGTGGCAGACCAAGACTAAACCGACCACGCCACTGAGGCGCTCTATATTTATGAAGTATACATACATATATATGCATTTTTTTAGTTTGTGTTTTCGAAGAACTACAAATATTTATGAAATGCGCAAACTTACGCACATGAAAGCATGGTGCTTGATGCTTATTTAGCACAAAGAGTTCGTTTCTGCTAGCTACCTGTACAAAATAATATTCACAATAGGAAGTTCTAAAAATGTACTCATCACTTTATCAATGAAGTGGAAACTGGTTACAGAGCCCCACTTGTCTTTTCTCCATGATGATGCTCTTTGATTTGTAGTTCTTGAGAGCATACTTTAAACAAAGCACAAAAACAATGTTTCAGTATTACTAAAATAAGGAAGCACTTTTATAACTTATTCTTTATGGGGTTGAAAATATTTTTTTTTGTAAAGTGTCTAAGATATTAATTCTGCAAGGTAAAATTGTCTAATTATGCTAAAAAGTTATTAAAAACATACTGTAGAACAGAAATGTGTACATTTCTAGTGCTGATTGTTCTGTAGTTGAGCAGATATGCTGTAAATTTCTAGAGCTGTCTGTTCTGTAGTAGAGAAGAAATGCTGAATAATTTCTAGAGCTTTCTGTTCTGTAGCAAGAAAACTGACATTCAAATTCTAAACTGTTTCTAACTCTCATCCTCGAACGTGTTTCAGATAACGCTGTGCATCTTAGTCGCAACGACTTGTGGGTATCCCCAGTATTCTCACCCTGTACCTTCCAACCCTCTCTTGAGTGGAGAAGCCGTAAAATCTGCAGGAAATGTCTCTCCAGCACCTACTGCACCCAGCACTGGCTACCTGACTCCCCATGGGGGATCCAATTCACTGTCAAGTGGTCAAGGACCAGCCTCTCGACCTCAGGTTAGCCATCCAGTGGTTATACTGCCCAACGTTTTGGCTCAAGTCCAACAAGCAGCTCTAGAACACTCGGCTTCTAAGTCTCCAGCTCAAGCTCCTTCAGTTGTTCCGGCCCCTTCTCCAAGCTTTGCTCCAGCACCCAGTCAATCTCCTGCCCCTACCTTTGATCAGGTACACGTTCCTGCTCAAGCAGCTGCCCCTGGTCCAAGCTTCGCTCCAGCACCCAGTCAATCACCTGCCCCTACATTTGATCAGGTACACGTTCCCACTCAAGCTGCCCCTGCCCCAATACCCATTGTTTTTAATTCTCTAAATGCAGCCCCAGCTCCATCCCCAGTTTTATTTGCAGCCCCTGCTCCTGCAGTAACACATGCTCACATTCCAGGTCCAGCCCTTCTTCATGCTCCAATTCACACTGCTGGCCCCGCATTCAATACTGTCCCAAGTCATCCTCACGGCTTGACACAATTGCATGTCATACCAACCCATTCTGCTGCTCCATTCCACACCATTCCCACTCATTCAGGTGTCCAGTTCCACACAATTCCACATCATCCAGTCCATCACATAGCTAATGTGCCTACCACATTACAGGTCATTTCACCACAGCAGCACTTCCCCGTTCAGGTTTCAAGTGGTGTTGCACCCGTTTTGCTGAATCAGGGTGGTCTCCACGGTCTTAATACACATGTAGCTGGTTCTCCTGCTCTTTTAATAATTGCCAATGACCAAGGGGCCACCGACTTGCAAGGTGGGTCTGCAGCTTTATCTGATAGTCAGGGCTCTTCTGGAGCGGCTGCAGCATCAGCAGCTGGGGGAAGTAGCTCTCAGGGTGGTTTTGAAGGATTTCCCATTGATCATGGTCCTTCCACGTCTGCAGGGGCAGGTGCCTCTGCACCAGGAGGCGGTGGTGTTGACTTTTCAGGATCACTTGGTGCTCCTTCATCACCTTCATCTCTTTATCATACACCTGGCCAGTAGTGTTGCAGAGGGAGGGCAGTAGTACCTTAATATATTTGTTTTGTAAGTTGGACATCTACACTGTAAGTTGAAATATGTACAACAAGAAAGAGGTTGTAATAAAGTTATGATGGACGCGGGAACATTTGTTATTTTCCTAGTTGACTAGTCCTATAAATGATATCAGCAAATCAAAAGGATAGGTGCTCAGACAAAGATGGAAATATTCTTAGGGTAAAATAGGACTATTCTTCAAGTATTCTCTATGCCCTATAAATAATTTCATAGCTTCAACGTACTTGTGCTTCATGTATGGTGGTTGGTTTAGAATAAGCTACATTATGCCTTAAAGCAAATTGTAAGTGGGGTAATATTTTACTCAAAGCACTATCAAAGATGAAAGGCCTCCAAACTGTTTATAGGCCTAACCGCATCGACAGTAAGTTTGTTTGTGTGTTTGCATGGTGTTTTTACGTTGCATGGAACCAGTGGTTATTCAGCAACGGGACCAACGGCTTTACGTGATTTCCGAACCACTTCGAGAGTGAACTTCTATCACCTGAAATTCATATCTCTAACCGCTCAGTGGAACGCCCGAGAATCGAACTCGCGGACACCGAGGTGGTGCGCCAACACCATACGACCAAGCCACTGAGGCGCTATCGACAGTAAGTAATTATTCTATAATTCACCAAAAGGGTTCTTAAAACACTATTCATATAGAACAAGAGAAAAGGGTCATTAACTTGAAATACGAATTCCCAAAGAATTTAATGTTCACATTGAGAGTAATTGCAAAAGACAATAAGAAATACATAAAGAAGAGAAATACATAGCAAGTACATAGTGGATTGTTCTAGGGTAGAAATGCATTGCATCTTTATTTCAACGTTCGAGGTTCTAACTGTATTTGAGACGTACCTATGGCTAGAAATGTTAAAATATACCAGGTCACTTAAGATCTTAATCTAACGTACGAAATGACACCAATGTTTCTTAACAACTTTGCCAAATGTTCAGGTCTGTCCCTATTAGATATTCTGGATATTTTTAATGCTGTAGAATGTAGTAGATGACCCAATTATAAGGTGAAAAGACAAAGATGGACAAAATGACTTCAATTTACCCGATTCACAGAAATAAAGAAAGGTGACTTGAAGTCATTTTCATTCGCCTGGGACTACCAAGCGTTTGACATCGTCCATTTTGAGAGTAGTGTAGTTCACTGCATTTAGGCATTCCCCTAATCTATAAGGATCTTGCTTGTTACTTTTATCAGGCATAAATGAATTTCAAGTTTGACCTTCAGGCGAAAAAAGTGAAAAGGAAATCCACTACTAAAAGAAAATAAGGAATAGATAAGATGACAGAAATAAACTGTAATGGGAAAAACATATTTCTTTAATTATTAGTGATTTATTTAGGAATTGATTCATCATCCTCCTCTAATATCTTTACACTGCTATTGTAAGTGATTGGAACTGTGAAATGTTTTCGTTTCTGTTGTGGACGAGTGTGGCAGTGTAGCCAGTCCCTTGTTTTGTTTATCTTTCACTTTGAGTATGGGAGCGCTGCCCTGAATCTTTCATCTGCATTTTGGTAACACTAGCAACACATGTAAGGATCACGAATGCTCTCGAGTGTTAGGACGTCAACCGGTCCATTCTTCATTTTGGCTATTTTACCAAATTAATGATGCAAATGATTATCTATTCCCTTGGCGAGGTAAGCTTTTAAAGTTGTAATATTACCATTAGTTCATTAGATAGAACAGATCACTATCGTGGAAGAACAGTAGCAGACGAGAATTCAAGTGCAGAGTTGCCTGCCCAGTCAGACATGTTGCAGTGCCTTAACGAGAAAGATTTTCATTGTCGTGAAAGATACTTCACGTTCATTAGTTGTCATGAAATTTTGCTGTGTTAGTTTGAGTTGTAACTTAGCGTTTGACAGGGTTGAAAACATTAAAAAAGCAGTTATAAGCGTTTGACAGGGTTGAAAACATTAAAAAAACAGTTATAAGTGTTTTGTTTGTATAAAGTTTTTGCAAATACCAGTGCCAAAGGGTACCTCTCATGGAAATTTCCACTGCTGAGCATGATCTTAGACTAGACTACAGTAATTTTAAGAAGGCCTACCCTAGACTAATCCTGTTTGAATGAGGAATTATGAATATTTTTGATAAATAGTTAGGCTATATATTTATATAAATTCATGGAAAACTTAATTACATAGAACTTAGCCTGTACCCTCATTAAACTAACCTAACTTTGTGGCCTATTGTAACCTAGTCAAATATCAGCCAAGTAAACTTTGCATAGGCTATCCTTAACGATTTCTGAAGAAGCTTAGGCTAGACTATATCCTGTTTAAAGGCTACCTTAGCCTAATTTTACTCATTTTAGTTTTAAGTTTTTCTCAGAAATCTTTCAGGTAACCTTATCCATTGACATATATTGTGTACAAGTATTTAGTACTGTGTGGAGTAGAGTATCAAAAGGTTTACACTTATTAATTGATTCCATGTTTGATACTTATCCTATGAGAAAATCAATTCCATAATCTGTAGTTGATATATTTTTTTTTGAAGTCTCAATATAAAGAGTTATTTTTTTGTTGTAGTTTTAAACTGCGCTTGTATTGATTGCTGGAAATCAAAAAATTAAATAAAATGAATATTTTGTTTTCAGGGATCTATCAAGGGATCTAGTCCAAAGATCTAGTTCAGGAGTTCTGAAGACTAGGTAAATTAATCAGTCCAGGAGACTAGGCCTGGGAGAAATTTGGCATGATGTAATGAGTAATAAAGAAACAAGCTGAATACCAGGAATTTTCTTCAGTACCCCTAAAATGGAATTCAGCACTTCAACTACCTCCCAGTGGGAAGAGATCACCTGGCCTCATCAGTAGTAAGACCCATACACACAAGGAATATCATGTAATAGCAGGTAGGACAGGCCTACCCTATTTTCCAGGCAGCGTAAACGTTAGTCTTCATACCCACCGTGTCAACTATGACAGTACCATTCTCCGACCCGTGTCTCCAGGCAAGAAGACTGACAACAGTGCATATGTACAATAGTATTATTCTTCTCGTATCTTAATGTCGTGGCAGAAAAACCGCCCGTGCATTTGGTGGCAGCTGTGTTGGATCTGTAGCCCAGTGCTATTGATCCAGACCCACTGTGCCTATATATATTATGTAGGTCACTTATAATGTTTTGTCGTATTGTATGCATTTCATTATACAATATTGTTGATTTTTGTCTGATTAAGGTCATGACTTATTTACATGCATATTCATTATTTCTGTAGGGAGAGTATTGTATGGCCTTGTCTCTTAATGTAGTTTACATTGTATTATTTGATTATATGTAAGTGTTTGAAATATTGTAACAATGGCGACTGGAACTGATGAATCATATATTGATCTAATTCAGTTAGAAACAAGAAACACAACAAACATTACAGACAATTAACCCCTTCTTTACCGGGTGGGTGAGCAGAATGTAAACATTGTGTTCGCTGCCGAACTGAATCTCTCGGTAGTGTCTCGAGTTTGGAGGGGTGCCCATCGTAAAAATATTTGCCAAAAATACACTAATCAAGACAGGCTAATGAAATTATCAGGTATTATTAGCACTATAATAACGCATATTCTCTGTTAGTTTTATCATCCTACAGGGAAAATAATGATTTTTTATGAAAAAAATGTGAAACTCAGTGTCCCTTTGTACAAGGGACACTGGTGGTCGGTGAGAAAACTACGGTCTTGAATAGAAATTCGGTCTTACAGAATGTTGGTATATTGCACCTGGAACATGCACATAAAGTATTATCAAAATAGAACAGTAAATAAGCACGTAATAACAAAATAAAAGAGCAAAAACTAAAGCGAAAGCCCCGCCAATAAATATGGAAATCGCAAATTTTATAGTATATCTTTCAAAAATTGGGCGATGTCATTTTCTACGTTTTCTAAGATTAGTTTCATCACAGAAAACAACTTTAGGGGCATTAGGGGTATCTAAACTAATTTTTCAAGTTTCTTGTCCTCAGAAAAAATCGCTTTTTTGCTTTTTCTCTGGTTTGGTTTTTTATATATAAAGTTACTATAAGGCTTTATTTCTACCTTCATTTATCTGGTGTTCATATCTTTTATTGTAAAATGTAATAAGTGAATAAATAAATAAATACAGTAAATGATGATACAACTGGTTTTTTACTTGGGTAGAAGTTATTACATGTTTACGCTTGTCTGGTTTTGTGATTTTTTGTTGAGACGCAGTTCATCTGTCACCTACACACTACTATAAGCAGTAATAATACTATTTTTTTTGGGTTCATCATACGTCTGGCATCGTGTCATACTGTTTATTTTGCTCCAAACCTCTTCAAACCGAATTACAGAATGATTGGAATCCCTATCTTGGAAAAGAGGAGTTTTGGTGGTACTATGCGTACCACCTTTATGCACCCGGTGCGGTATAGTAGACTTCAATGGTGGTACCCACCTACCTCCAAACAAACTTTCGGTAATGAAGAGGTTAAGAGCTTCACTCAATCCTACCAGGACGTTTGGTCTCAAGTGGGAGATTTATCAAGTCAAATCAAGGACTTGGACCAGAAGTTGGTTTGACATACAGGGACAATACAACACTTAACACCCAAACATAATAACACTCTCACCACCCATAATGTCTACACCACATACATCTCACATTCCAAGTGATGAAGAATGGTTTGGTTACAAGGAACACACTCTGAAAATGTGCCTGATATAGTAACTGAAGTAGTTCGTACAAGAGGTGCTAGGAATATTGTGCCTCCCTCACGTCTCATTGAAGAGATATAAACTTGTTTGATGATGTACAATGCTGTAATTTTTGTTATTTTTGTTTTGCATTTTTTTTTCTTAGTTAGATTGATGAAAATGTAATTTTTTTTCTGTTCACAGTGACCAGTAATGTGAAAACTATATTTTTGAGGTAATGAACAAAGGTATGATGTAAAACATTTTGTACAAGAGTTCACATAGTGCCCTGGTTGGGAATGCAATTGTGTCTTATGGGTCTTGTCTTATAGGAAATTGTCAGAGTTTTTGCTCTGGTAGTACTGGTTTGGTACATCTTAGAGGATAGAGTACCACCACTTTCCAAACCCCTTTGAGATTCAAGTTTAGAGTCGTTTCTAGCCAATAGCTCTGGTGAGTTTGATAATCATTAGGACGCCTCAATAGGAGTAAATTCTCTCTACACATGTGGAGAACTCTTTTGTGCAGAGTGATGTGACATCCTGTGTAAGTGGAGTCAATCTAACCCAGTATTAGGCTAGGCAAAGCTATTAGGAAAGCTGTATTGAATGCACACCTATAGGGTAGTGTCCCCATTTAGTACTCAAGTATATCCTTGTTTTATGTTGTTGCAAGAGCCCCTTTAGTCTCTAGTTGAGATCATTGCTTGTTTCTACTGTACAAGACCTGTTTTTCCGCAGTCGCAGACCCATCTAAGGAGGGCTGTTTGGTTCCGTTGGGAAAAGTTGTCCTTGATATTAGAGTGGACATGAATCAATTCTTCCCCGAGGAAAAGCTTTGTAATGGGAAAACATATTTCTTTAATTATTAGTGATTTATTTAGGAATTGATTCATCA